>NW_021821580.1:0-56640 GCF_901000725.2 Takifugu rubripes | reverse complement strand
TATGGTAACCACCTCAGCCACAGAATATGGTGGCAAATTGATGTTGGAAGCGGCAGCTCTTCCTCCGCCGTGCGTCGTGTGCGTGCTGCTCTGTATGTGTTATATTTAATGATGTGTTCTGCTGCGGGAGCCTCCATATATGCAGATGTTCTTCGCTAGCTTAGCGACACGACCAATTTTGCCAAATCTGCCGGCGACGGGCGCTCGGCGTGTTTAACGAACGGCTCCTTTTGTTCAACAGGAACTTTCGAAGGCGTAAAACACAAACAAGGCTGCTTCGCTTTCGTCAGTTTTCACGTTCCGATTCCTTTTTCTTTTTTTTCGGGAAAACTGTGGAGAAAACGGACTCGCGGGTGGCTGGAGGAGAATCTGAGAGTGCTAATTAGACGCAGGCTGAGCCTCTTGTGTGCGATGCCTCCATTTTGAAAGGATCTGTAATATTCATGTTGTTAGCATTCGGGCTACAACTCCCCGACGTGCACGCGTGGCGTTCCTGTCGCAGTCGGGCTCTTTTTCCGGCGCTGCGAATCGGAGCAGGTAGCATGAAGGTGTCGGAGGCAGGACGTGCGCGCTGCTTTGATCTCCTTTGATCCTCCGCACATGTGCATTCCCCACCTGTAAACGCCAATTGATGAATCGACTTTATCTTCTTTCCAATGAGCCAAACTCGGGCCGTAAAGAGCACTTTGCAAGCTTTTATTGGAGGATATATCTGGAAGCGCTCGTGCATAAATCATGTCGCTGTAACCTGCGTCCTTCAGCACAAAGCTCTGCATTTTAATGCCCAGAGCCCAGCGGCACAAGTGCGGGGGCGCCAGTCAGCTCGCTGCAGGGCTCACCTGCCAGCGGCGTCACAGCAGCCATTCATTACACCCGGGCAGGCGGCGGGGACAAGAGCAGGCGACAATCTGAAAGAGCCCCCCGCCCCCCCCACCCGCATGTTTAAGGTGAGACCGCTCAGCTATTGGCGGCTGCAGAATCAGATGGCAGAGTACGGCCACTAGACTCCCCCCCCCCCCCCCCCCCCCCCCACACACACACACACACACACACCCACACACACCGCTCGTTTAATCCTTTCACGAGCCACATCACCGTCAGGAGCTAGCGTAGCACAGGGCAGCACTGGACGCTAGCATCCTGCAGGCGAATTCTCTGCTAACAATTCCAACCAGGAAGCGTCTGATTTAAAAAAGCAGGCAAACTTTATGGTCTTGCAGCAGGGGGACAAGTCCCACATGCACGCTGGCACAGCCTGAGAGTTGGACCCCCCCCCCGTTCTGAGGAGCGAGCGGTTCACAGCTTGAACAGAAGTTGCAGAGCATTTTATTCTTCCGTGTGTAACCCAAGAGATCATTTTTTGTTATTTGGACCATTATCATGTCCTGCTGACGAGTCCTTTCCTGCAGATTAAGGTCACGTTTCCACTGTCAGGTGACAGCTTCTGCTCCCTGACGCAGGAGCTAGCGCAGCGCCCAAAAAGGCGTTCCTGCCTGTAAAACCCTCCATAAATCCAACCAGGAGGAGATAAGCCTCACACCCCGTCACCGACACCCAACAAGCGGGCTTCTTCTGAGCTAATTTAGTGGTTTTGTTACCGGCGCCAGAGCTAGGGGTCTCTGGTCCGGCAGCATGAGCCACTCAGGCAGCGGGCGCTGAGCGGCTGAGCTACGGTATAACTGTGGGTCCAGACACACGACACGAGAGTTGTTAGCTCACGCTACTGCTGCGCAGTGTATTTTATTCGTTGCCCATAGTTTAACTGAAAAGAACTGTACAAATAGTACATTTTACATACCTGTGGGTCCAGACACACGACACGAGAGTTGTTAGCTCACGCTACTGCTGCGCAGTGTATTTTATTCGTTGCACATGCGCAGAGCAAAAGCAGAGCGTAGACTGTTTGTCTGGACCCACCGGTGCCAAAACGGCAATGACCTCTGCGAACCATACAAAGGTCCAAATACCAAAATGAAAAAGAGGGGGTGCCTGTCAACACAACAAACCACATGTGGCCATTTCAGACCCACTACACTCTCCCCTGCTTCAAGAGATGTCTCCAGACATCTAGAACCAAACTAACAAAAATATTAAAAGAAAATGTCTCAAAACAGTCCAATTGTCAACGTACAGTTATGTGTGTATATGTATAAGTGTGCGCCAGTGTAGGTGTGTATGTATAAGCATGTGTGTGTAAGTGTGTGCAGGTGTAGGTGTGTATGTGTACAGTGAAGTCTGGTCTCGTCCGTCCTTCAAGTCTTTGTGTGTCTCTAGCATGTCCACACTGCTTGTGCAGGGTAGAAACAATGTTCGGGGACAGCTGGGTAAAAGGGGGTATGGGACATGGATTGAGGGGTAATGAGAGATGAGACATGGGGTAAGGGGCATAGGCGAACATCAGGTTTGCACCTGGTCCCCAAAACTGGTATGATGGTTGTCCAAGAGTGTCATATGTGAGCATTTCTCGAGGTCTCTGTGCTCGAGCTGACCTCCTCACAGGTTGCACTTCCTCCTCAGACAGTTCCACTGCAGTCTCATCATTGTCCTCCTGCTCTCTTGAATCAGCCTCCTCCGCAGTGTCATCAGTTATGAGTTCTCCTTGCACTTCCTGAGCTGGTGGTGGAACAGCTGCCTGCTGGATCTGGGACGGTGACAGGATCACGTTGTTGTTCAGTTGACCTTTCAATACGTCTCAGTGGTTGAAACTCTGGGGCTATAGGTCGGAGCTCATCTGGTGGGTTAGACTGAGGACTTGCCGGTCTGACTCTCCTCCTGCTATATACTGG
Organism: Takifugu rubripes; assembly: GCF_901000725.2. NCBI lineage: Eukaryota > Metazoa > Chordata > Actinopteri > Tetraodontiformes > Tetraodontidae > Takifugu > Takifugu rubripes. The sequence continues at coordinate 53,854 of NW_021821580.1, read as the reverse complement.
GGTTGTTCGAAGGCAATATGTGTATTCCTCCTCTTCCTCAGAGTGTTCAGACTCCTGCTCCACTGTCTCTCTGTTGTTTCTGTAACAGTCTGTCTGTCTTTGTCTCTGTCTAGGTGCGGATTGACTCGGTGGGACTTCTAAAGGCAAATCATTAACAGGTAGCAGAAGGTTGCGATGCAACACACGGAGAGTGCGTTCTCCTGTTTCTGGTTGAACTCTGTAAACAGGTCCGTCTCCCATCTTTTCAACCACTCGATGAACCTTTTTCTCCCAATAAGCTCTAAGTTTGCCCGGACCACCCCTCTCCGACAGATTCCTGACAAGCACACGATCTCCAGGCTGCAGTGTAATACCTTTCACATGCTGATCATAATACTTCTTTCCCTTAGCTGAACGCTTCCCACTGGTTTCTGAAGCAATTTTGTATGCTTCCTGCATGCGTGAAGCCCATTTCTGTGCATACTCGTGCCTGGACCGTGGTTCCTCTTCAGGTTTCAAGTCAAAGAGCAGATCTACAGGCAAACGTGGAGCTCTACCATAAAGAAGAAAAAATGGTGAATAACCTGTTCCCTCATGTCTTGTACAGTTGTACGCGTGGACAATGTGAGGTAGGTGATCCTTCCACTCTGTTTTTTTCTCCTCCTGCAGAGTGCGGAGCATCTGTAGAAGTGTCCTGTTCAGGCGCTCGACAGGATTCCCCTGCGGATGGTAGGGAGTGGTTCGTGAGTGGGAAATTCCCGCGAGCTGCTGAAGTCTCTGGAAGAGACTGTTTTCAAACTCCCGGCCCTGATCATGATGTAGCTTTGCAGGGTACCCGAAGCGAGGGATAAAGTCATAGAAGATTTTCTCGGCTGCTGTTCTGCCAGATTTGTTTTTTGTGGCATACGCTTGACCAAACCGAGTAAAGTGATCTACCAGGACTAAAATGTACTCATAACCACCTTTACTCTGTTCAAGATGTAAATAATCAATTGAGATGAGCTCAAATGGGGCACTGGTTGTTATAGAACCCATAGGTGCTCTCTCTGGTCTGTTTGGATGTTTTGTTTAATACACTGACACTGGCGAATCACATAATCTTCTATGTCCTGTTGCATAAAAGGCCAATAAAACCTTTCTCGTGCTAAATGTATGACTTTATCAGCGCCCACATGTCCCATGTCATCATGCAGGTGTTTTAACACGGTGGCCTTCAGTTTACTGGGGAGAACCAACTGTTTCCTCTGTCCTGTCTGTCTGTACAAAATCCCTTTGTCAAGTCTGAGTCTGTTCCATTCGTGTACCAGTCTGCGTGTTTCTCGTCCCATTTGTCTCTTTCCTTTATCCTGAGGACTCCATCCATTTTTCTTTAGGTTTATCACCTCACAGATAGGAGCATCTTCTTTCTGTGCATCTCTGACACTCTCTGGTGTGATGACAGGGGTGCCTCCAAAGTGTGCGTCACTTACATCCGACTGCAGCTGTAATGCAGCCACCCACGGCACATCACCGTCTTTTACAGCTGTGTCTCCCTGCCAGATGGCGGAGACTACATCAGGGGACACTGTCTCTGTGAACTCTTTCAGGTGACCATCAAGATGCACTGGGTGTCTTGACAGAGTGTCAGCATCAGTGTTTGACTTGCCTGGACGATATTTGATGGTGAAATGAAAGTCGGCTAATTCACCCACCCAACGATGTCCGACTGCGTTCAACCTGGCTGAGCTCAAAATATGTAAGGGGGTTATTATCCGTGTATACTGTGAAAGGGGGCGTAATAGAGGTAATCTCTAAATTTATCACAGATTGCCCACTTTAACGCCAGGAACTCAAGCTTGCTAGAATGGAGATGGTAGTTTTTCTCAGCAGGTGTGAGTGTCCTGGAGCCATAAGCAATAACCCGGAGCTTGTTTCCCTGCTGTTGATAGAGCACAGCACCCAGACCTTCGTTCGAGGCATCTGTGTGGAGTACAAAAGGTAAGTCATAGTCTGGATAAGCCAAAATGGGTGGACTGGTTAACATATCCACCAGGCGTGATACTACAGCACTATGATCTGGTGTCCAATACACAGGTGTTTTGGATAAGAGCTGACCACTCTTAGTATTTTTTGACTTAACCTTGGTAGCTCTCTGGCTAGGCTCACTAGGACTCTCTATCAGCTGAAACAGAGGTCTTGCTATCCTAGAAAAGTCCTGTATGAATGTTCTGTAATAGCCTAAAAAACCTAAGAGGGCTCTGACCTCTCCCACATTCTTTGGCTCTTTCTCTTTCAAATGCTGAACTGCCTCAATATCTTCAGGGTCAATCTGAACACCTTCGCGAGTCACTAAGCGTCCTAAATACCTGACCTGGCTTTTAAACAGGTCACATTTTTTTGGACGTAATTTGATACCATACTCTCGCAGGCGACAGAGCACCCGTCTCAGATCTTCAACATGGTCATGAAAAGTCTTGGAAAAACAGAGAACGTCGTCCAAATATGGAGAACAGCACTCGTCCCTTAACCCGTCAAGAACTCCCTCCATACATCTTTGAAAAGCTGCTGGGGCGTTTGTTAGACCAAATGGGAGGCGGGTCCACTCATAAAGCCCCCAGGGTGTGCTAAAGGCAGTCAGATGTCTGGAGCTCTCATCGACAAACCCTTGATGGTATGCACTACCCTGGTCGAGTATGGAGAACCATGAGTACCCCCCCAGACTGTCCAACAGATCTTGGATGCGTGGAAGAGGGTGGCGGTCGGGATGGTTTTCCGATTCAAGCCTCTAAAATCAATACACAGACGCAAACTCTTGTCCTTCTTCCTAACACAGACCACTGGAGATGAGTAGGAAGAAGTAGACTTTCTGATCCAGCCCTGGTCAAGAAGATTTTGTACATAGTCCTTCACCTCCCTGTACAAGGGCTTCGGGACAGAGTTGTAGGACGTCTGCACTGGCGTGTCATCCTTCAGATGGATTTTCAATTGCAGGCTTGGGATGCACCCAATGTCACAGTCATCTTTGGCGAAGACATCTGACTCCTCATACAACATGTCTCTGACTATGTTTTGTTCATGTCTCTCCAGGTGCGACACATCAACAGGGGGATGCCATCTCTGTGTTGTGTCCTCTGTCTTGTTTTTCTCACTTGTTCCTCTTTGTTTGTCTGTGCTAACCTGAGCTGAGGATGTACTAACAGTGTTAGGGGACATGGGTTCTAACCCACCGGGAAAACAGTTCACTGGTTTAACTTCAGTAACTTCCTCTAATGTTCCTAAAACTGTTCTCTTAGGGAGGTAGATGTCATGTTTAGTGGGGTTTTGAACAGGTATCTTGACAATTTTTGTGGACCCACTTGGAACATCAACTAAGGCCTGAAACAAATCCAACCCCTCAGGACAGTTACTCACTACATCGGGTTGGAAGAGCATAACCCCACCACTTAGCCATTCCCTGACTCTGCACTTCACCTCACAAATCTGCCCTGCAGGAATGGTGGAACCCGTCTTCCCTGTTCTCACCCTGCACTCTACAGCTGTCTCACCTGGGGTCAACATCTGGCAAGCAGCAACTAGGGCTTCTACAGCACTGTCATCTATACTTAAGGTTTCTTTTAATAAAGCAGAAATATCAACCTCACTTCTCTGTTCTTTGATTATCTCAACTAAAACATTGCTGCCTAAGAGAGGACAGTTGAGACAGTTCTGGCTGATTAGCATTGGCACTTGAATGGTGACATATCCACAGTGCTTGTTACCGATTTGGAGTTCAACATCTGCCCATCCATCAAAGGGGACATCTGTGCCATTTGCTGCAGAAATCACCAGCGGCTCATCAAGAGGGAGGGATTCAAGTGGCTGGATATCGACATGGGGAGTGCTTCTTCCATCCAGCCTCTCCCCACCATCGTCACTTGAGCCCCTGAGTCAAGCAACATCTGGAGAGGAACACCATTGAGAGTACATGAGACCATACATCGCTTTCCTATGAGCTGTGCTAAGCGTTTCTTTGTTGGTGGTTGACACTGTGCTTTTGTTTTTACAGGACTTGCTGCCTTAGACATGCTGGGTTGGGCTGGGGGTTCCTTAGCTGTCGCGGTCACTGGCTGCCCTTTTCCAGTGACCTCATCCCGTTTCCCGACGTCCTCCTTTGAAGACAGCCGACCGCCCGATGTCCAGCTTGGCCACATACGAAGCAGTGAGGGCAACTCATCTTGCCCTGCTGAACACAGTTGCTGCATCTGCCACGGGCTTCAGATGTTGGTGGCATTGGCTGGGCTGTGGCTGAGTGTGTGTTCACAGGGATGGCAGTGTCAGCAGGCCTCACCACTTGAGCCAGCTGTTTGGTCAGGGAGGACACTTGTGCAGTCAGTTCTTCAATAGCGGCACGGTTAGCCTGTAACTCAGTGTCAACTCTAGTCTGCTTAGTTGAGTCACTACAGTCAAGCTGAGCTGGGCTCACAGTCACTGGTCGGTTTTTAGCTACTGTGCCAAGGCGTCTGAGTCTCTCTGTCTCCTCACTGGTAGACTTAGTTATCTGGTCCAAAAGAAAGTCATCACTAACCTGCGAGTCTGTGAGAAGAGGTTTGAGATCATAACGAACATGGTTATTTTTCTCATTCAGACCTTGATACAAAGTGTGAAGAAAGGTGCCCTGAACCAGCTTTTTGTCGTAGCTAAACTCTGCACCAGGTTGTTGTGACTCAAACAAAACACGCTGTTTTAAACCCATTATCTTGTATAGGAATTGTTGAGGACTCTCTTTGTCCTGTTGTTTAGCATTACTTAACTCTTGAAAAAGTTCAGTGCTGCTTTTGTCCCTGATATGTGCGCGGAGAAACCGCTTTAGCTCATCAACAGTTAAATCACTTTTGTTTGTCAACATTTCTCTGAACGTACCTGGTTTCATTATTTTCATCACAGTGCGAATCACCTCTGACTCAGTAAAACCTTCCTGTATACCTTCTTCGATTTGTTTACAAAGGTTACTGTATGACATATCAGACCCAACATCAGAGATTTGTCCACCATGTAACTTAAATTCTCTGCGTGGGAGCAGAGCTGCAAAATCATTCACCCTCAATACCTGGTCTCCCATGCTGGATGACAGACTTACTCTACCATGGGGAGATCCATCAACGCCTGCGGTGAAAGCCCTGGTGACTGTGGAAGTGTCAAAGTTCCTTGCTGGCAGTCCACTGTCTCTTCGTGAAGGTGCTGGATGCATGTGAATGTCTCTGTCTTGTGATGGGCTGTTAGTGTGTGCATCTTTGTCCAGTGGTGTAGGTGAAAGGGGATGAATGTCTTTGTTCATCTGCAATGACTGTGTGGGAATGTTGTGGTTGTGTGGGGTTGTGGTGGATTGTGTGACTGTGTCGTGATGATCAGAATGAGGTGAAGTGGATAGCTGCTCCTGGTGGGGTGATGACTCCTCCACTGGCTGTCCTGTCTCCGGCGCAGTCTGGCGAGCTTCACTTCCACCGGGGTCTGTGGCCAGCAGGTCACTCAGCATGTCATTCAGGATAAGGAGTTGAGTCATACCTTCATCTTCCATAGCACTTAATTTCTCACTCCTGAGGTAGTCCACAATCAGGTCATACAGTTCTGGTTCACTCAAATCTTTAACCTCGTGAGTTTTGCTGCCATCGTCTATTGAACTCACAACTGCCAATAGCTGGTCTGTACTCAAATATGAAAGATTCTTCTGGATCTTGAAGATCAGCATCCGCCGTGGGGTGACAGTGGCCATCTTGGCGTTACTCTGGTGACTTCCGCTCTCTGGATGACGCTCTGGACTGCAGCCTTCCCTGAAGCTTTGGGCACCGTTTCACGTCGTCGCGACACTCACTTCACTAGGCAGAAACGCCAATTATCCCGGACGAGCCCCCAAATGTTACCGGCGCCAGAGCTAGGGGTCTCTGGTCCGGCAGCATGAGCCACTCAGGCAGCGGGCGCTGAGCGGCTGAGCTTACGGTATAACTGTGGGTCCAGACACACGACACGAGAGTTGTTAGCTCACGCTACTGCTGCGCAGTGGTATTTTATTCGTTGCCCATAGTTTAACTGAAAGAACGTACAAATAGTACATTTTACATACCTGTGGGTCCAGACACACGACCCGAGAGTTGTTAGCTCACGCTACTGCCTGCGCAGTGTATTTTATTCGTTGCACATGCGCAGAGCAAAAGCCAGAGCGTAGACTGTTTGGTCTGGACCACCCGGTTGCCAAAACGGCAATGACCTCTGCGAACCATACAAAGGTCCAAATACCAAAATGAAAAAGAGGGGGTGCCTGTCAAACACAACAAACCACATGTGGCCATTTCAGACCCACTACAGTTTCAGCAGACGTTCTGCGAGGAACACATTAAAAATGCATCTTTGGTGGCTTCAGTGCCGCTGCGCTCAGCTGTGAAATGAACCACTGTTGAAGAAGAGATTGTGACCGTGACTTTGACCACACCTGTGGTTCCGCAACGGAGAAATCAGATTTATTAAAATGGTTTCTTTCTTCTGACGATCCGGGGTGGAGGGGGGCCGTCCCAAATTCAGCTATTAAAATTCAGCACGAGTCCTCGTCTTCTGAAACGGGCCCTTGGCGTGCAGCAGGACCCGATGCTGGAGCGTAGGACGCCATCTGTGAGAGCTTCGGGCGACTCCAACAGGTCGGGTTCTTCAGTTCTGTGAAGCGTGCTTTGATTTTGGAGGAAGGTCTCAGCTGAGGAGGCTCAAGGGTTCCCATCCCTGGACCTGCTGGAGGGACAGTCTGGAAGACCTGGATGATCTCCTGGAGCAGGTGGAGGGGAGGTGGTCAGGGCCGCCCTGTGACCCGGCCCATCATGGGCCTGACCGAGGAGCCTGGATCATATGAGGAAACCCACCCGAACACCAATGAGAGGAGAACGAAGGTGGTTCCTGCTGTCGTGATCAGAGAACACGTGCGGCGATGTTCGCTCCCACCGAACGGAAGCGCGCGTACATCGCGGCGGCGCTGACGCCACGTGAGCCCCGCATCTTTAAAGAGGCGCAGCGGGGCGACGCGGCCGCGGCGCAGGCGGCGGCGGCGGCGCAGGCGGCGGTGTGGGATGTTCCGGATACTCGCTTTCTCACTCCGCGAGCTTCCAGCATCAGCTGTTCGACGCCGCGCGCTCATTGCTGGAAGTGGGATCCGGATGAGTCACATGACAGAACTGGAGGCTGACATCTGGAGAAAAGGCACCGCGTCCCGGCTCGCACCGCCAAACTGTCTTTTGAGCCACATTCCCATTTTTCTCGCCACATTTTACTCCCGCTCGGTGAGCACATTTCCAACAAGCATATTTTTTTTTGCTCTTTTCTATTGCCCCCCCTCCTCTCTCTTTCCTCCCCCCTCCGCCTTTTTCCTCCTTTTCTCCCATTTTTCCCTCCTTTTGCTGGTGTTTGAATGTGAGTATTGCCGCGGTGCTTCGGAGCGTCCCCCCCCCCCATCCAGGCTTCAAGTCTCCAGCATGCAGTTGTTCTGGTCCCGGGGGCAGACGCGGTCTCACTTGCACTTTTGTTCCGATCGAGCAGCTTTTGTCAGTATTGAGATTTTTCACGCGTTGATTGGTGGTTTTGAGACATTTTTCCCCACATTTTTGTTCCTTTTTTGTTGTTGTGGTTGCTTTGGTTTGCATTTTGCAGTGCTTGTTTGCCTTCGAGTTTTGTGATTTTGGGTCGACCTCACCGATCCAGGCTTTGCTTTGACTTTCTTTCCTCTTTCTTTATCTGAAGGAATCATTTTTAACCTGGTACTTTTCTTGCAGCTCGCAGGTTTGTCGTTTCTATTTTTATTTTGGTTTTTTTTGTGTGTTTCACCTTTTTCGGTTTGCTTGTACTTTTGCTGGCAGTGTCGAGTCTCTTTTTTTCCTTTTTACGGATGTTATTTTTCCTCTAGATGATGCTGGGTGGACGAGGGCAGTTTTGATTCTTGGGGTTTTTTGTTTTCTGTGTCACCGAGGATGAACAGACATTTCCCCACTCGCAGGTATCTGGAACGAGTTCATGATTGACACCTTCATGTCTCTAATAAAGGTGATAAACGTGCACCTGTGGCTGTTATTTCGCAGGACTGACACAGACGCTTCATCAAGCCTTCTTTATCAATGTTATCTGAAGGTTATCTGATCGGATCGATCTCTGCGTGACGCGACATGGCCGGTTCCAGACGCGGCTTGTGTGTTTTATATTTCGGATGGTTGGTATTTTCCCGTCCTCCTCCTCCTCCTCCTCCTCCTCCTCCTCCTCTCCTCCACGCCGCAGCTGAGGACCTGATGTAGCTGCAGGATGCGCCGCGCTCTCCGGCACCATCCAAACGCTGCCGGACGCGGCCGTCGCGTTTCCGCCCGCGGTGAGAACGCGCGTCCTGCGCGGCGGTGCGCCTCCATCCCGGGTAGCACTTTGAGGATTAGGCGCTGAAGCATGAAGAAGCTTTTGAAGTGGCTTTGAAGTTTGCGGTGCAAGTTTAATATTTGCCCCCCGTCGCTGCGTTCTGCTACCTTTGAACATTTAGCCCGGCAACGCCAGCGGGAGGGAGTTGCGTGATGATACAAAGGAGATTTGTATCATGGGAGGGGGGCCTCCAAACATCAGCGTCCCTCCGACAGCTCTACACACACGTGGATTTGTCGGAATGACCAACAAAACAGGAACGATATTTGTGTGTTTTCATAAAGGCTGCGGCGCCTGTGAGGAGCTTAGACTCCGCCAGGACGTCACAACAATTTCAAAGACGTGAAGCGCACAGCAGCTGCCCTCGCTGACCGACAAGGCTTAGCGCTAAGTTAGCCTGGGTCCTTCTGGGATGTTTGTTCCATCATGAGGAAAACCCAACAACAAACTTCTGATCCGCGCGCTCTTGGCAGGCCGAAGGATGATGAATAATAACGGAGGGGACGCTGGAACGGCCTCCTCGCCCAAGCCCGGCGGCCACGTGGAGCGGCGCCGTGTCCAGATGTTTCTTGGCTGGCGCGCTTGCCTTCCCTGGCTGCTCACCTCCGTAGGAAATTAATGAAATTCCGACTTGATTGATTGTGCGGCTCGGGCTGTGCGAACGCCGGCCGGGCCAGCTGCGTCTCTCAGCAGAACGAGGATGCGCCGCCCCGACCCTGGCGGCCCACCAGCGGCAATATGTTCACAACCCGGAGGAGGGTGATAGGAAAGCAAGGGATGGTCGACCCCCCCCCCAACGCGACACCTCCAGAGGAGAGGAGACGCCAAGAACGCTTCCCCGCCAGCCTGAAAACCATAAAAACATTCAGCTGTCTTCAAATGTGCATGACCGGAGTGCATATAATTGGAAAAATTACCCTCTTTGATGGCAGAATATTCCTTCATTCTCTGCGCAGCGAGTCCATAAATGCAACCTGTGGAAATTTAAAGTCATTTAAATTCCACTGAGGCGTTGCCAAGTCTTTGAAGCCCAAAAAATTGCTTGTCACCCTTTTACAATTCACATTATTGAGCACATGGCGCCTCCCAGGAGCACCTAGAAATAAGAAACATCCCTGTGCAAACTCTTGATTGTGGGGAGCTGAAAAAGCATCGATTCAAATGTCCCTGACTGATGGAACACGCAGGGCCGCTGAAACGTATCTTCTCCTGCAGAGCATCCGCTAACAAAATGCTCATTTTTCCACATTTAAACTCCTGCCAGCTGCAGCTGTAACCGTGAGTGCTAATGACAACAACATCCTGATTGTGGTACAGCCACAGGATCCAGCCCTCCAAAACAGCATCATGTCCAGGAGGGGTGCCCAATGAGCTCTATTACTTACCACACCGGTAATATTTGATGGTAGATTGTCTGCAGTAATTTTGTTTTTCAAATAAATATAAATATCTTCTGTGTAACATAGGTTGACTCCAGAGACTGTGGATTTCAAATTGAACAGACTCAACTGGATGCTTTCCTGAGGCTCACCTGAGAAGAGCTCCATGTGGGGATGCAAACATGCAGGAGTACCTGGACTTGGCCATGCAGAGCAATCATTTACAGAAGGCAGAGGACTGGCAGTCTGCAACTGAGCTGTATCTGAAACTGAAAGAAATTACTCAGCTATGATTGAAAAGACATTTATTATAAAGGTGTAACCTGTACACAAAGTGTCTGAATTTGTCACCTGCAGCATCATTATTTTAAAGAGGGAAATATGTATAAACATAATGCGTAGTAATGAGCATGGATTTCCTTTTTTTTAAGAGATAAAATCGTGAACTACTGTTTCATGAACAGAAGACAGTTTCAGAATGATGACCCCCCCCCCCCCCAAATAAAACAAAAAACAAAACAGCCTCTTACTTTGCAACAAAACACATCTTTAACATCACTTAACGGCCTCTTACTTTAACATCAAAACACTTGGAACTGCACCTTTAGGTGCACCAATGACAACGGCATAACAGCAGAACAATAAACATTTTTTGAGTCCAATATGGCTCATAAACAGCCAAATCCTGGACTATTCTGAATTCCAAAGTCCATTTGTGCCTTGAACACACTGTAGGAATCCAGGAGTGGTAATTTCAACAAGTTAGAACAAGTATTTGACATTGGGAATGGAGAGCCATCCAGGAACTCAATTTTTGGCAACGGTTCCAACCCAGAAGGAGGAAGTGATGTCAGCCCTGTGGCAAACATCAAAACTGTCTGGTTCCCAGTTTTTGGGAACTCTTTTGCAGGGTTTCTCCTGCGGGGGGCGTGGTGGAGCCATGCCTCAGCCGCAGGTGGTGCCGGGGACTGGTGCACCTGCAGATGATCGGTAATCAAGCCACCTATTTATGGACTGTTCTCACGGGTGGCCAGCGTTGGCGTGTCTTGTCTGTTTCGGAATACCCCGGCTATACCCTCCTGGACTATCGTGAGACTTTTTCTTCGTGGATAACTTTTGAACCCGGTTATCGGATTATTGTTTGTCTTTATCCTTCGTGGACTGCTTTTGACCCCGCTCGGGATTTTTGTCGTAAGTTTACATTCCCTGTTTTGATGAAGAACTGAGTCGTGGTCTCCACGCCTTTTTGAGTTGCTCAACGTTCTATAAACTTTAATAAAGCTTCTTGGAAAACGATACGCCACTATGTTCTGCCTGCTTTCGGGTCCTGATACAACCGCTCGTAACATTACACGCCAACCAACATGGATCCGGCGGATCAGGACGCAGTGCGCCGTACATTGGAGGCTCAGGGTCGGTTGCTGGGTCAACACGACCAGCTCCTTACCGACATCTGGACCTCTCTCCAGACTCTTAACGCCAGCGTGACGAACCTGCCTCGCCACTGTGTTCTGCCTGCTTTCGGGTCCTGATACAACCGCTCATAACAAAAACGTCTTTCACAGACAGAGCAGCCTCGCCTTCTGCAAAGAAAAAATGTTCAGGTAGATCTACAGTACATGGTAGTTATAACAAAAAACAAAACAAACCTTCACAGTCAAGGAGATAGTCTGCCCAGTAGGCCAAGATTACACTTTCTTTTTGTCTCCTGTTGCTCCCTGCAGGGCTGACGTCAGGTGTAAAGAGTCTCAATGTCAAAGCCAGTGAGTCGCTTTTCAGAGTGGCAGAGAACTGGGGTCAGCAAAGAAGGGTGTTGCTGTAGTGCTGTCAGAAACTGAAGGGCTGAAAGGCCATCTTTGAATCTACAACGTGAACACAAACACTTTCACTGCTGTGTAGTGCCAACAGCAACAACCAATTAAACTATCTAAATTGTATTATCTTAAGTTTATATATTTTATTAGCTTATAAGATTATATTTGGTTGTTATGTTGAGTATTTATAGATTAGCATAAGGCAGAGAATGGAGAGACAGACATCATATAGGCTAGCAGTTGTAACACCATAGATATACATGCCATGAGACATTTCAAGCAAATTTCATTTTTTTTGGCGGTGGAACGACAAAAAACAAATGAAAATTTAACTTACCTGTCAATTACAGATGAGTTGCGGTCAATAACATACCATCGGACGTAGTCTGCCACAATGTCCTTTTCTTCAGTTAGAAAGTTAGCAGCCGCTAACCAATGGTACAGCTGATTCACTTTGTACGTACTTCAGATAGCGAATAGTTCCCTCTCATGGATCAGGCAATAGGTGGCAGGCCCTCCATTCGGCCCCCATGCCTCATTGCCTCAGCCTGGGGGAAGAGCCATTCATTTTCTGAGTCAGGCTCCACAGATTCAGTCCCAAATAGACCTGATGGAGAGTCAGGGACAGAGGAGGAGGAACCAGGGCCAGCACCACGCCAGCGCCAGCGGTGCGATAGGGTCCTTGAGCTGCTGGAGAGGGCCGAGGAAAGGGCAACAAGAGAGGAAGCCAGGGAGGAGAGACTTGTAAATCTGTTACAGAAACTCGTAGATAAAACGTAAAAAAGAATGTATTAAATTGTTTAAGTTAACTTCCATCAAAGATTGCTTTCTTGGCATCATATGGTTGATAACAAATGCTTTATTCAAAGTTTAAATTTAATTGGTACAATTTTTGATTTTGAAACCAAAACTATTTACAAAAACACACACTTGCATATATAGAAACAAGTTGCATTTATCCTATTATGATTTTGAAATACATATTTACAAAAATGGAACCCAAAAAAATATTCAAATTAAATGGAACCTGCCAGAAAAAAGACTTTATGATGGCAGCCAGGTTGAACAGACGTCAAGCTCCAAAATTCTGGATAAAGACCAGTCCTAAATGCAATCATGTTCATAGAGAGCTGGTGGGAGGTGGGTTGGTGCTGACAGGGCAGCAGTCAGTCTGCTCCGAATTTGCTCTCCACATTGCAGGTCTGCCTGCATTTGACCAATGTCATCTGACCCAAGCGCCTCTTCTGAGGGTTCCATGCTGTCACCATTCCACAAGCACACATTGTGAAGAATGGTGCAGCATGCAATGACCTTGGTGGCAAATGCAGGCTTCACCTCTCGAGCTTTAAGGAATATTGCCCACTGTAGTATCTGAAGCCTGTATCTATTCTGTGCATGCCTTTACTTCTGTAAGGCCGCAATGCAGCCAGCCTGGTGCCACATTAGGAGATGCTCCACATGTGTCCTGTGATTTCTGCCTCGAGAAATTGAAAAGATGGCGGAGGGAAGATAAATAAAGGGAAGATAGGCCTGTTGTTGCTTGCTGTAGTTGAGGAATAACATTTGTCGTGCAAGAAAAACAGCGATGATGCTGTCATTGGTCCCTTGCAGGTTCCTACATTGTGGTGGCCCAGAAGACTTTGCCAGGTGTCTTGGAAATGGAGGCGTCCTATGTTTGGAAATTAATAAAGCACTGACTGATTAAAGAGAGGTGCCCCCACCCAGGTGACACTGAAGAGCAAGAACACTTAATTTCCCAATGAGTGCTACAAAATAAAAATGAAAAAGCAGTGGCCATGACCTGTCGACAGCCTTATTTTATTAGTTTTAACTTATTGTCAAGTACAAAGAAGCATTTATTGTCAAGTGCAGTCAATAAAACACTCCAATTTTCTTTGCTTACACCTGGAAATGAGGTCCCAGAAGAATGTCCACAGCCCTTTGAAAGTCTGCAAAAGTGTCAAAAGTCTGGCCTTCAAGTCCTGGAGATGATGACTTTTTGCTGTTTGGACAGTATGCCTGAAACCACAGGCTGAAACCACATCCTGTCATCCTTCAGGACCTTCCTCCACTTCATCTTTCCATGTTTGTCCTGAAAGGATGCAGCCCTCTGGAAGAGTTCATTGGTTTCATCCTCTTTCAGCCATGCAACATCAGCCTGTGGGAGCCCATTGGGAGCAGACTCCCACATTTTGTGCCATCCCTCGTATGTCACCTAATAAGAAAACACACGATTGTATCCGGCAGCCGATATATAGTCACTGAATACTCAAACTTGAGCTTGTTTTTAATGGATTACCTTCGGTTGTGTTTCTGATGTTGCTGTGGGCCGCCAGGGCTGAGGTGCTGCATCCATCACGGCGGTCGTCCTCTCGGGAGCCGCTACCGGAACCTTGAATATAACCAGCGTTTTAGTGTAAGTTTTCGTATTGGCACACTTTAGTGTGGCGTCCCCAGGACATGGAGCAAAGAGTCACCTCGATGTGTGGATCAGACGGCGATCTTGCCGTCGACGATGGAGCGGTGCGTCTGACGGACTTGTGTGCAGACGCTGGCCGGCTCTGTTTTCCAGGTCTTTTGGCCTTTTCTGCTGCAGCTTTAGTGAAATGTGGGAGAAAAAGGCCAACGTAAACATAACTCATCTAAAATGTAGCTTCAGTCCTCACTGCGTTCTGAAAAGCTTGTGCATAATATTAATTATATTGTCCGTATTTTCCGGACTATAAGCCGCACCTGTATATAAGCCGCATCCGCTCAATTTTAAAAAATAAAAAAAAGATATATAATGATCCATTCAACCGTCCACTTGGTTTCAATGACTATGTCTTCCTTCAGGAGCAACCTGATCTCTTTGGCATTGTACGTTAGAGAGCTGCAAGGCAACATGGGAAATGCAGTTCAGAATTTAAAAAGCCTCTTTTCCTACTGGGAGAGTTTAGCTGCACCGTGCATTTTATTTTTGCACCTTTTTCTCCTCTCATATGTGTTTAGATTCTATAAAATCTTGACTCAGCTCAGTTTAAAACATCATGTCAGAGTTTGTCTGCGTTTCAAACAACAATGAAAAATCCTGCCCGTGCATACGTGAATTTGAGCGTGCAGTCCTGCCAGTCAAAGGGGAAATATTTGACGCTGATGGAGCAGGACGATCTGAAGATGGCGGGTGGTAACCAGTAGCAGAGACCTGTTGAATCCACCAGAACGTTGCAGTAGTAGGCCACGTTGAATTGGGCATCGTTGCTGAGGAGGTGGTTGTACACACACGGAAATGTATTAAACATAACGAATTCATGTATAAATAACAGGACACGTGATACTTGTTCATTGTTATGACTATTTGATCATGTTAAAGGGGTTGAAACCATATTTTGAAAGATGCAGGCGGTGTTTGATTAGAAACTCTTTCTGAACTCTGGTGCTCTGAAACATCTCCGCTTCCATTTTCAGCTGTTTTTATTATCAATAACATCAAATCATCCATCCATCCAAATCGTGGTCCTGTTGGACCACCAAAGGACAAACACTTTCCATTTAGCACGGACAAAAAAACCCAAATCCTGTTTAGCAATAAAGCTCGGCTCCATTCTCAGGTTTGTAGGTGCAGCATGAAGTCAGGCCCACTGCTGCTTTCTGCAGCTTAGGAGAACAAGAATAGATTTTATCAGCAGACTGAGAATAAACAAGTGGAGTTTGTTTCCTGATTGTAGCAGGAACCTCTGCGCAGGTAAAGCTAACACAACCAGCTGGAATCAAATTAGACACACAAACAGACAGTAGATGGGGCCAAAGAGTAAAGATGCTTTTTGTAAAATAATATAAAAATAAATAAATAAAACGATACAGCTGAGGCTGAAAGTGTCTAAATAGTCTAATAGTTTAATTATTTATCCCTCTTCACATTAAACAAGACTTTAAATTCCTCTTCTGTGATTAAGAAGCTCACCCATTTTCCACATGTCAAGCTTTGCCTCCGTTCAGAGGTTCTGGCTTCAACCCATAAACTATTCTAAAAACGGCATAATTAAAATAAGAAAAAGAAATAATCTTAGAATAAGCAAGGGATTGCAAAAGTACACAGTCACAGATTCTCAATTTAATTTTTATGCTTATTTGTTGTGAATATATTGATGTGGCAGGGCGTGGCCTGCCCCTTCGAACAGGTGCCCTATGGAGGTAGTGCCTTAATTGGTGGGTGGGGAGAAAAGGTTTATATAAGGCACTGCCTCCAGGTGGCTTTAGTTGTTTTCCCCCTTCGACGGGACGGCGGGGTTGCGGCTGATCTGGGCGGTTCGACCAACAGAAACTGTTCACAAAGCTTTGCCGTAAGGGCGTGCGCGCTAGTCGGCACTGGGCAGGTAAGGCGCAGCAATGCGCGTCACTGACTCCCCCACTCGGTTGATAAATGTTAATGGGGCTGTTCTTGCTGCAGGTGGCTGCCGGCTGGCGTCAGTGGGTCGCGTGGCCCCAGCGGGAACCCTTCACGGAGTGGTGGCGCCACCAAACACAGTCGGCACGGACTATCTCGCGTACTGGACCCACTGCTGCTTTGGCTCAGTCCCCGCTTTCGGGACTCTCTCCTGTTCGCTCTCTCTCTCTCGCCCCCCTTCGCTCGGGGGACGGGGCTGAGACGTAGTGGGTGCCACCGAGGCGACCCACGGAGCTGTTGCTGTCATTTTAGATTCTTAACATTGTGCGTAAATCGTATCAACTGGCATTTACTTTTTTAGGTTTTGTTTCTGTTCGTTTCTTGTTGGTCACAATTTATTGCCTGTCTGTGTGAGGTGTGTGTGCGTGTGTGATCGTCGCGTCATTGTTACCGCTGGAACTTTAATTGTTCTCTCTTTGTGGACAGGTGCTGCGGGCCACGGCGGGGACCAACCCCTGGTGGAGGGCGTTTTCCTCACCCCTCGTGTGTAGTTTTGGTTACGGGTGTTTTTAGTTTGTTTATCTCCCCTAATTGAGTTTACCTGCCGGTGGGGGCCCCAGCCCTGTCCACCCCTTTTGTTTGACTTTTAGACCGCCAAGTTATTATTTTGTTGTGTATTGGATTTAATAAAATCGTAGTGCGTAACCCTCAATTCTCTTGTCCTCTGCCTCGGGAATAGAACCTTATCTGCGTGTGCCCGATCCCGGTTAATTCCTGGGGTGAAATTTCCCCAGGTGGCGTTTGTCGTCGACCGATACACCTCTCCCCACCCCGCCACATTTAGATTTGATATTTTTTAAAATTTGAAACTTTACTGTGTTTCCTTATGTGTTGATCTGCTTTGTGTTATGTGACTGAGGATCAAAACATTTTTACATGTACATTTTGGCATAAGTTAAATTACATTTGTGTAATGCTAATATTTTAATATCATACTGTCGAAATATTTGGCATGAGGAAGTTTATGTAATGAAAATTATGTAATTTTGGGTATAAATAAAGTTGATGAGTCCTTATATTTTCTGTTAAGTTTAAATCCTGTGAAGTTGGACACGTCGGTGATTGAGAAGTGGAAGGAAAACGGACCCTTAAATAGCTTTTTAGGACTTAAAATGGCAGATATCACAGAAAAAGAGCTCATCAATAACTAAATGTAGCCAGACTTGCTGGTCACACCAGGCTTTTGGAGGAAATCTGGCCTCCTTTTAAGGTTTTTTAAATGCATTTCTTTAAACTCTTAGAACACAGAGGAACTCTTTTATTGGGGCAGAAAAGGTACATTTTTACCTGGTAAAATTCAGTCAAAAGAGCACTAAAAGCATGAATAAACTGAATCATGTAGATTCTAATGACATAAGCTGGAGCTCCATACACCACTGTACTTTTTCTGTGTCAACAAGGCACCAAAGTTTGGTGCAGCCTGAGAGGCTTTGAGCTGCAGCTCATTTCACAATGTTCCAATTTCAATTAGCATCTGTGCAGCATCCAGGCTGAAGGTTGCACTGAACTGCTGAGCAATGCATGATATGTCCACGTTCATGAAAGGGTTAGAATGAAGGACACACTGGCTCAAGCTGATCCAGGTCCCAAAACCTGTTCTCAAACTCTTGCCCAAGTCTTTTTATGAGCTGAGAGCACTTTTCTGCGCTTTTAGTCCAAAGCCTCACATGCAGAAGCGTTGTCTCTCAGCACCATCTGCACAGAGGGGAAGTGCAGCACCTTTTGTCTGTAAATGCATAGAGAAAATGTTCATCTTGGCTTTAGATGCATTTACAGCACTGATCCTCTCAACAACAGTCTCACCTTTGCCTTGCAGCTCCCAGTTCAAACTGTTCCGTTTCCCAGTAATGTCCGTTAAAAATGCAAGGTCCAGTGTCCAGTCAGTGTCCTCCAGCAGCGCGGCGTCTTCCCCTCTGGACTGCATGAACTCTTTTATTTCACTCAAAAGGGACAAAAGAAGGAAGCAGAATCCGTCCCCTGCTGAGCCATCGGATTTCTGTGTGTAGGAGCAGGTCACCATATTCAGTTGGCAGCTCCACTGGGGAACAATTTGAAAATATCCTGTTGATGAAATTATTCTAAATTATTCTGATTAAAAATCAAATTGGCACGCTGATTCCCAAAATTACAGTCATTCCCCCCCAGCCCGTCAAGTTTTGAAAGCTTCTTCCTCCAGATCAGCAAATTTCCCCTAATGAGCTGGAGTCAGACTGGCCAGCTGATGACAACTGGATCAGCTCCGTTGGTGCCGTCACCATTAAGAGGTGTGTGCAGCCCCCAAAAGGTCAGAACTGTCAATATCCTATAGGGGACACTTGAACCAGAGGGGATCCTATAGATCAAAAAAGTTGACCCAGTTTGATTCCGCACCCAAAAACGAACATCTGTCAGACGAACTCCAGTTGTTTCCCAGTATTTCAGTTAAAAACGTGGACCAAATTGTTCTGAAGAGAGCGCTTGTGCTGGATATGACGCGTCAAAACCACAAACACGTGACGTGTAGAGGAAGAAAGAAGCGAAAGTGAAAGTTCTCAACTTCGGGCTCCATCTTGAGTGACCGAGCCTGATGGAAAACCTCTAATATTCAGGTAGCATTTGGTTCTTTCCACTGCTGTCGTCTCGAATCAATGTTCCGCTGCGAGATGCGGCTTAATAAGCTGCGTGTTCGCGATGAGCGTGCGCGTGTTTCGGACGCACATTGCGGCTGGTCGACGGGAATGTTGTGACGGATGATCAAAACTTTGTAGCGTGTTTCCTCTAACTGCGTTTTCCGCTAACCCCTGAGCCAACATTTTAGAGGTTGAGGAGAGCACATTTTAATACTCACAATAAGTCGACAATATTATTTGCAGTTAGTGGAAAAATCCACGGAAAGAGGGACACAAACGCGACAGTTTTAGCCTCCTCTCTTTGTCCCTCCACCAGGGGGACAATCCATCCTTTATTAAAAAAGGAGAGTATGTAAAGAGGGAGAGATCAAGGCATTCCATTTTATTGTTTTAACAACTGGGGGTCTTTGTGGAATATGAATTTGTTATTATGGATTTATGAAATGTGTTTTTGTTTTGAATGAAGCAGTCAAGGAAAACGAAAGGAAACCTAAACCCATGGTGTTTTGTATATTTTTGGTCCTGTACATGTGGTCAGATCAGATCAGTCTGAGCAGAATTGGGTGTTTTTTTGCCCTTTGCTGTGTGTCATCTATTCTATTCAGCATGTTTGGGTTGCTTGACTTCTGTTGGGTTGTGTCAACTTGATCATCACTTCTGAGATATTGACACACCTTTTCCTGAGGCTGGCTCCAATGCTGCCAACACACCTGGCCATGGATATGGTGGGACTTCTGTGATGAGTGGGGTCAGACGTGGTGGACAAGCTCTGCTCCAAAACAAGCTTGCTAGATATGTTTGGGATCTCCTCCGCCACAACAGCAGCTGCAACTAGTAGCTGTGCACGCCATGCAGAGTTTTGACCTCTAGGTCAGGCTACAGATGTTTTTTCCAGCACCATCATGTGTTGGTGAGAAACATGATGCGCCTGATCAAAAAAAGCTGCTTGTAATCTGACAGACGAGCCATGATGAGATGTCAAGGTGCGTTGTTGAAAATGAAGATCCTCTTCTTGGAATCCTGTCTGAGATGACAGAAGATGATGCTGCATTTGACCCACTTTGATGATGTGATGACGTATTTCTGTTTAGTTTTGAATGCATTCTCATCTTATTTGTTGAATTAATGTTGAGAACTGACATCTTGAAAGAATTTAGGTTTTCTTGTAAACCATAACCAGATAAAAACTGATTTAATTTGTATTTGTGTTGCGTCCGTCTAATGCCACCGCACCTTCTGAAACACCCAGGAGAAACATTTTTTCCACAACTATTTTATGTTAACATGGTGTAAACTTTTAAGATGTCCAAAACTTTTTTCCAATATATATGTGGCATGTATGATGTACAGGGGTGACCTCATTAATAGATTTGGATGTGAATGAGGCCGACAATACGTCATTGGACAGACCTCTGCTTGTCTTCATGCTGAGAATCATGTTCTTTAATCTTCTTTTCTGTGTCAGCAGACTGTTCCTGCTTAACCGTTTAGACTCACATTTAAAAATGAGCGAATGTGTGATGGAAGAGGAAGAGAGAGCAGAGTCCGTAGTGTCCAGCTGTGTGTCCATGAAGAGCGACAGGTCCAAAGGGAACCCTTTAAACTTCGGTATTGGAGCTCAAGGCTCACCTTTAAAGTAAGGTTTTCTGAACCACATATCTCTGCCTTAGAACATTTCACAACCATACAAAACATCATTTTGTGGGTATTAGCCTCCACTATCGTGAAAAATGAAATTCATCAGCTCTTTAAAATGAAACGGTGCACAGTCCTTTCACCATGTTGGCCTGTGGAAAACCAGTGTTGTTGGCCCGATGGACCAGCGTCCCCGTCGTTGCCGGACCACCGTTGGCCACCAGTTGGGTTTTGGGATCAAAGTGGGGGCGTTTCCTGTATCCGGTTCTCCTCACGGATCCATGACTACAACATGTTGCTGCAAGTGCAGAGACGTTTTGCTCTGGAAAGAACTTAGAGCACATTCAGTGCTGCAGGATGAGGGGCTGGAAAAGGTGCCAGTTCTTTTCTCACTGCAGGGAACAGTTAAAAAAGCAGCTTAAACTCTGAAAACATGAAAATGATACAGAGACATCATTGATTTATTGATTCAGTTGTTATCCAGAATGGATTAGAAATGTTCCTGTTTGATAAAAATGCAGTGAATTGGGATTATTTAACTCCAACCTCTCCAGATTATTTACCTTCATCACAGTCTCATCACTATTTCTGATGTTTCCTCAGGATGGACGAGGACAGAGCAGAGTCCACAGTGCCCAGCTGGGTGTCCCTGAAGAGTGACCACTCCAAATATGGACTAATATACTTCAGAAGTTCAGAGGAAATGTAAGAAAACTAAAGCGTGATGATGTGTTTGTGTGGCAGCTGTTAGTCACATTAACAGCAGCAGGTTGTGAGTTTATTATTGGAGATGTTTAACACTTAAACCTCAGACAGTCATATAGTTACAGACTTAATGAGAATATTGTTGATTAGAAACAAGAATCAGGTTTAAACTGAAAGATGAATTCAGACATAAATGCTGGAACAATATTGAGTCTTGATCAGGTTCTTTCATCCTATAAATCAAAGGACTAATAGAGATGTGTTTCATAGTGAGAGGGGGGAGCACATCCTATCAAACTGGGACCAGTCAGCTCCACCAGGAGAGTCCTCTTGTTCACAATCTGGAAGCAGATCTGGAGATGCTGAAATGAAGCCCAAACAAAGTAAAACTGTTCAATATGAGATTTAATTTGTGATGTCATGAATTTGTAGTTGCGTTGATGATTTATTATAGATGGAAATCATTGGTTTACTTATGTTCAGGAAGTGATCTGCAGGAGGTGATAGAAGGTCATAAGATGAGTCTGAAGAGAAGATGTGAACATGTGACTGAAGGAACTCATGAAGCAGGAAGTGGAACCCTGCTGAACAAGATCTACACTGAGCTCTACATCACTGAGGGACAAAGTGAGGAGGTGGACACACAACATGAGGTGAGACAGCTTGAGAGAACCTCCAAGAAGAACATCCAGGACACTCCAATCAAGTGCCAGGACATCTTCAAAGTCTTATCTGAGCAACAGAGACACATCAGAGTGGTTCTGACCAACGGTGTCGCCGGCGTTGGAAAAAACCTTCTCAGTGCAGAAGTTCAGTCTGGACTGGGCAGAAGGTTTGGAGAACCAACACATCAGTCTGGTGCTTCCGCTCTCATGGAGGGAGCTGAACTTGATCAGAGATGAGCAGCACAGTCTTCTCTCACTGCTTCATGTTTTCCATCCAACATTACAGAAGATCAGAGCAGAAGATCTGACTGTGTGGAAACTTCTGTTCATCTTTGATGGCCTGGATGAAAGCAGATTTTCACTGGGTTTCAACAAGCATCAGGTCATCTCTGATGTCACACAAGTATCGTCAGTTGAGGTGCTCCTGGTGAACCTCATCCAGGGGAACCTGCTTCCCTCAGCTCTCATCTGGATCACCTCCAGACCTGCAGCAGCCTATCAGATTCCTCCCTTGTGTGTTGACAGGATCACAGAAGTACGAGGCTTCACTGACTCCCAGAAGGAGGAGTACTTCAGGAGGAGGTTCACTGATGAAGATCTGTCCAAGAGAATCATCTCACACATCAAGGCCTCCAGGAGCCTCCACATCATGTGTCTGATCCCAGTTTTCTGCTGGATCACTGCTATAGTTCTGGAGGACATGATGACCAGAGACCAGAAAGGAGAGCTGCCCAAAACCTTGACTGACCTCTACTCACACTTCCTGAGGGTTCAGATAAAGAGGAAGAAGCAGAAGTATGGAGGAAAGCAGAGACCAGAGGAACTGATTAAGGCTGATAAAAAACTCCTTCTGAAGTTGGGTCGGCTGGCATTTGAACATCTGGAGAAAGGAAACATCATGTTCTACTCAGAAGACCTGGAGCGATGTGGACTGGACGTCTCCGAGGTGTCGGTGTACTCAGGAGTTTGTACAGAGATCTTCAAGAGAGAGAGTGTGATCTTCCAGAAATCAGTCTACTGCTTTGTTCATCTGAGCGTTCAGGAGTTTCTGGCTGCCGTCTACATGTTCCACCGTTACACCTGGAAAGACACAGTGGTTATAAATCAGTTCCTAGAATATTCTGAACCAGTCACATCTCTTGATTACTTCCTCAGGAGAGCACTAATGAAATCTCTCAAAAGTGAAAATGGCCACCTGGACTTGTTTGTTCGCTTCCTTCATGGTCTCTCTCTGGAGTCCAATCAGAGGATCTTGGGTGGACTGTTGGATCAGAGGAACAGCCACCCAGAAACCATCCAGAATGTCCTCTACAACCTGAAGGTGAACAGTGGTGGAATCTCCCCAGACAGAAGCATCAACATCTTCCACTGTCTGATGGAGATGAAGGATCAGTCAGTCCATCAGGAGATCCAAGAGTTCCTGAAGTCAGGGGAGATATCAAAGAGGAGACTGTCAGAGATCCACTGTTCAGCTCTGGCCTACCTGCTGCAGATGTCAGAGGAGGTTCTGGATGAGCTGAACCTGGAGCAGTACAACACCTCAGCGCAGGGACGACGTCGCCTGATTCCAGCTGTGAGGAACTGCAGGAAGGTCGTGTAAGTAAAGATTTTTGGGGCCGGACATCGGCGTTTAAATCAAGCGAGTGGATCATGTCAGGTAGCAATACCCCCTCCAGTGGTCATTCCTTCAATTCTTTATCTCCATTGCAGCGTCCATAAATTAAAAACAACAACAATTCATCCAGAAATGTTCAACACTGGCTGGATATAAGTTCAAAGGTCAATCCAGACAAACCAACACAAGGCAGGAATAATAGGAGCCACAAGTTAACTGACTATCATGAAATTACTGTCATGTCATTAAATCACTTTTGTTTGTTTGTATACATCGTATTCTAACGACAGAAAAACACATTTTAACTAATGACACGTGACTATTTTGCTTCATTTGTTCAACGTAAAAACAGCCGGCCTCGTTGGTTTAAATGGGTGTTTTAGGTCTTTGTGGCGGTTCCGTTTGGAGCCTTTATGTGACCCACAAAGTTGTTTGAGCCTTTCCACACCCGTTAGGTGGCAACTTCATCACTAGCAACAAAAGGTGCAGTGAAAATGATTTGAAGGGAAACAGGCAGATATAACAGAAGCTGAGGGCAATCGATGCAACCAGAGACTCTGATGTCATCGATCGGATCGCTGAATTAAGACTTGACGCACGATCCTACAAATTGGATGAAATGCAAAATATCCAAAGAGCCGATAGACAGATAAAAAGATGCACGTTTCTTTAAACCATTTGCTACAATCATTTTAAATATTGAGTAATTATGAGCTGTTCTAAAATAAGACAAATGTTGAGAATAATTCAGTTGCATTTCAGATCTGATGGTCGTTCAAACTGTTGCTCTACGGTGTTGAATTTAGCTTTTCCAGGAAATGAGCTACATTTGTGTTGAGGTAGATTCTCAGATAAGTTGATGAGAAATCCCAAAGTTTGACTCACTATTTTTGTTTCATACACAACAGACTGTCTGATAGTTTTCTTTCAACGAGTCATTGGGAAGTTGTGGCCTCAGCAATGACGTCAAACCCTTCTCATCTACGGGAGCTGAGCTTAAGCGATAACCAAAGCCTGACAGATGCCGACGTAAAGTTACTGTCTTCTGCAATGATGCATCCAAACTGCAGACTGGAGACGCTCAGGTCAGGAGGCCTCTGTTGGTCTTTTCTAAGTTTCTTTACATTTTCTGCTTTTTTTCAGATTTAGAAATGTGTTTTTATTTGCCCCATTTATTCCTTTTCCAGGCTGTCACACTGCAGTTTATCAGAGACCAGCTGTGACTCTCTGGCCTCAGCGCTGATGTCCAATCCCTCCCATCTGAGGGTTCTGGACCTGAGTGAGAACCAGCTGAAGGATCCAGCAGTGAAGCTGCTCTGTGGTTTTCTCCAGGATCCTCTCTGTGAGCTGGAGACTCTCAGGTCAGTCAGAGATGATCCAGTACTTTCCCAGGTGTAACTAGTTAGACAATAAATGTTTCCATGTTTGATCTTTGTTATAAACGTAGTGTTACAGTTCTCAGAAAAAAGACCACACAGGACAGATTTGCAGTATTAAATTGGTTGTGGAAATCTGTCCCATGTGAGTATGGTCATCAATGACTAGAAAGGAAGTATCAGTTGTAGATTTGTCTTGTTTTATTTTAGGCTGGCCACAAAACCGCCCAAACATTCAGACCAATCAAAAATGGTTCTTCCTGTCTTTTAAAGATCAGAAGGAAAACTAGAAACCCCAAAAAGAAAGCTGCTGCAGTGTGCCATGCCCCTTCTCTCCTGAGAAAAGCCATCCCAAAAAAGAGAAAAGCCCAAGTGTGAAGTGAGCCCCCTGTTAAACCTTGGTACCGAAAGCCTGCAGTCATTCTCATCTGAGGTGGCTTCATTCCAGCCAGAAGCCCAAACCTGCCTCCCTCTTAAAGGGGCAGCAGGTCAGTCCAACCACAGAAACCTTCATGAAGATCTGAAGCTTTCAGCATCCACAATTGTTGCACCTCACTTCCATTGGAGTCCAAATCAGAAGTCAACAAGTTGATTCTACACCGATTCTACACAATGCAACCATTTTAAAAAGGTTTCCATCCATCAGTTTTGACACATTTTTATATAAATCTGTTTGTTCATCGCCTCCTTCTGTTGTAATGGTCATTAAAGAAAATGACCTTATTGGAGTTTTTCTCCTCACAAATATGACTTTCTATGAACGATGCAATAAATGCAGCTTGCAATCTAAGACAATATGGAAGTATGTGTATATAATAGTAGTGGAAGTAGCTCATAAAATAATACATTTGCTCTTCTCATCGAATCTTTCTATGTTATTAAAGAAAAACCTGCTCTTAGTCAACAACATCTAAGACATCAACCAAAAATCCTAATTTTCTACAATATAATATAAAACAGTAGAGAAGACTCTTTCTGCAGAGACACTGGTGGCAGGAATGCAGAAGTATCACCTGCTCAACTTGGAAGATGGAGCAGAAACCACCAGCTGAGAAGGTCCTCAGCGAGAGGAAGTGGTGGAGAACCATGAAACTTGCTAAGCTCCACCTCAGCTCCAGAGACGGGCTGAGCTGGAGCTGTGGCACCAGGTATCGCCCAGAAGAGCCTCCAACAAACAAGCTCTTCTCTTGGGAGGAGGGGGCTTTGAATCTCAGCTCAGTGTGCTTGTCTCTAGTAGGTGGCAGCTGCAGCTTTTCCTGAGGTCCTTGTTGATGCCCTGAGGGGAATTGATGCTCCTGCAATGTTTTCTGGCAGCATTGAGCTTGCAGTGGGGCAATCAAACACACTGTGGGGGGGCTCTCTTTCCTTCTCTCATCTGGAGAACAAGTGACACCAGCTGCCAATCATTGTTGGAGAAATGTGCAGTCAGGGGAATGATGCGTCCAGACTATAGCCACCCTTCCAGCATCCAGCAGTGTCTAAAACCTTTGATTTGGTTTCACCAGAGAGTGTAGGGATTGCAGGGTCGCTGCAGCATCGCCCACAAGCTGTCAGGAGTGGGTCGCTTTGTCCCAACTCCTGACAAGAGTTGAGTGCTATTGAGAAATGTGGTCTCACAAACTTGGAAGGTATTTTGACCTACACACACTTTACATACGCTGTAGATCTTGTCCAACTGCCCTGAAAGAACCCAAAATAGGAATATACGGCAGATAAGCCGGTGCAGGACCAGAGGTTTGTTGCTGTGTTTTGCTCTGGTACATGTTGATTTTTATTTGTCTTCTCTCAAAATAATTGTTATTTTAGACTAATTGACTGCAGGTTATCAGAGACCAGCTGTGATTCTGTGGCCTCAGCTCTGAAGTCAAACCACTCCCATCTGAGGGTTCTGGACCTGAGCTTCAACACGTTGCAGGATTCAGGAGTGAAGCGGCTCTGTTCTGGACTGGAGAGTCCAAACTGTAAACTGGAGAGGCTCAGGTCAGTCTTCATTTTTCTACCTATATACCAGCTGCTAAGATGGTGAAGTGAGGCTGTTCTCAACACTGCTGTGATGCACCACATTAAAAAAATTCCTTGTAATATCATGAATTCAGGTCTGACCCAACTAAGAACTAACGTAGGTTTAGTACTGACGCAGATAACATGCAGCCCTGCACCGTATAACCTCATCCTGCATTTTTCAGATTAGAGCGCTGCAGTTTATCAGAGATCAGCTGTGGCTCTCTGGCCACGGCGCTGAGGTCCAATCCCTCCCATCTCAGAAAACTGGACCTTGGTGGGAACCTGCTGAAGGATCCAGGAGTGAAGCTGCTCTGTGGTTTTCTCCACTTTCCAAACTGCCGACTGGAAACTCTGGGGTAAACACCATTCTCAAAAATGTCCATTATTCCATCCGAGGGTCCTCACACTTTCTGAGTGTGTGTGTTGTGCCCAGTTCCTTCAGGAGGGAGGGCCACACGGGGACCACTTATTCATGATAAATTGATTTAAGGACAATGAAAAAGCCGACAGATGGTAACCAAAATTAGACAAAACTACGTGAGGGTGCCTGGTAGACACCAGCCAACGAGGAGGGAGATGGTGAGGGAGACAGGAAGTCATCTAAGACAGGTTGTGCCTTTAAAGATGAGCCACAGGTGAGATGGATCTCCATGATGAGATGGGAGGGAAAGAGGTGGGAGAACCTGGGAAGAGTGAGGGCCAGAACAATATATATTCTCCTCTGGAACAGTGCAAACCTGAGAGGTTGGAATTGTGGTAATTACATATTACTATCATTTTTTAGCCTGTAACTAAATTAAATATTTACAGATCATGCCTTTGATTAACCTTTCAGATTAATACTGGTTTCACTTATAACCTTATAAAAGTTTCCCTTCTTTATTTAGATTAAGGGAATGCAGGTTATCAGAGATCAGCTGTGGCTCTCTGGCCTCGGCGCTGAGGTCCAATCCCTCCCATCTCAGAGAACTGAACCTGAGTGGGAACCAGCTGAAGGATTCAGGAGTGAAGCGGCTCTGTGGTTTTCTCCACTTTCCAAACTGCCGACTGGAAACTCTGAGGTAAACACCATTCTCAAAAATGTCCATTATTCCATCCGAGGGTCCTCACACTTTCTGAGTGTGTGTGTTGTGCCCAGTTCCTTCAGGAGGGAGGGCCACACGGGGACCACTTATTCATGATAAATTGATTTAAGGACAATGAAAAAGCCGACAGATGGTAACCAAAATTAGACAAAACTAGGTGAGGGTGCCTGGTAGACACCAGCCAACGAGGAGGGAGATGGTGAGGGGGACAGGAAGTCATCTAAGACAGGTTGTGCCTTTAAAGATGAGCCACAGGTGAGATGGATCTCCATGATGAGATGGGAGGGAAAGAGGTGGGAGAACCTGGGAAGAGTGAGGGCCAGAACAATATAGATTCTCCTTTGGAACAGTGCAAACCTGAGAGGTTGGAATTGTGGTAATTACATATTACTATCATTTTTTAACCTGTAACTAAATTAAATATTTACAGATCATGCCTTTGATTAACCTTTCAGATTAATACTGGTTTCACTTATAACCTTATAAAAGTTTCCCTTCTTTATTTAGATTAAGGTACTGCAGCTTATCAGAGATCAGCTGTGGCTCTCTGGCCTCGGCGCTGAGGTCCAATCCCTCCCATCTCAGAGAACTGGACCTGGGTCAGAACCAGCTGCAGGATTCAGGAGTGAAGCTGCTTTCTGATCTCGTAGAGAATCCACACTATGGGCTGGAGACATTGAGTCAGTAGCTGGTAGAAGCCAGTCACCTCCCGCTCATCTGCTGCGTCACTCACTGACCACTGGTGAAGAGCATCTGTGGAAACATCTGCCGTCTACTCCCTCCATAGATGAAAAATTCCGTTTTTAAAAAGCGCTGGTGGACTTTCAGGAGATCAGTCGATGGTCGACAAAGCAGAAGCAGCTTCGCCTTGAAGTTAAATTAGTTCCTGGTATCACACAATGCATCTTTATAAAGTTCTAAATGGCTCCTCGGCCACTCTTATAAGCATGAAAACATTCTCTTAATTGTCTCTTCAAATGTCTGTATTATACGTTACTATTTTACAGAATGCCTTCAGAATCTTTAGGGTTTAGTATTTACTGTCTCTGTGACATGGAGCATTGGAATATTTCAGCTGCAGCCAGCAAAAACCCATCAGAATGACGGCTATCGGTGGGAACCGCAGGTCATTTGACTTTAGTCAGTCTGGTAAATGTTATAGGATTTATTGCAATCTAATAAAAACAAATAAGAAATGTGGGAAATAGGAAATAAAAAGAAGCAAAATGACCAAATAAATCTCCCATGAATACTGTAAATTTAAAGATGAGAACCTGCTGCACTGTGCCGTGCCCCTTCTCTATTGAGAAAAGCCCAAGTGTGTCCTTCAGTCACCTCAGACATTCAGCCATCTTTTAATACCTTTGTTCAAGCCCAGAACGCACTGGATTATTCCCACTGAAGATGGAAAAGCAGGTGGAAAACATGAGTTATTGTTAACTGTACTGGTGTATGACTATAGCGCATTACTGGACCACTATAAACTTGTTGTTTGTGGTTTTTCTTTCTTTGTGGAGAATAACACATTAAAAATAAATTGCACTGGTTCAGCAGTTGATCTTGTTTTCTTATTTGACCTATACTACACAATTTCACAAAGCTAAATATACATTTTTACAGAATAGTTTTATCCTTCCGATTACCAGCACCAGCTATTCAAAATATCTAATGTAGTGGGTTTTAAAATGAACTGAATGATGTCTCTGATTTTCCTGTTGATTGTTAGGGATCAGGCCCTGGGATTCTGCATAGCACCAAGTTTGACTACAACAGACATTACAAATAAAGATGATTTGATTTGATTTAAAAATAAAAGAACTGCGCCTGAAAATGAAGCAGAAGCAATAAAAACCCAACACCAGTGAAGCTTTCGAAGAATCTCAGATATTGATGAAAAATTCTGGAAATCATGATGGAGAGATATTTTTCTCACGGCTCAAATTCCACAGCTATTAAGTGATTAAATGGATTTAATGGTGATATTCTGGAGTCCACAATTTCAGGTGAAGTTACACTGGGGAACAATTTGAAAATATCCTGTTGAAATTATTCTAAATTATTCTGATTAAAAATCAAATTGGCACGCTGATTCCAAAATTACAGTCATCCCCCCCCAGCCCGTCAAGTTTTGAAAGCTTCTCCTCCAGATCAGCAAATTTCCCCTAATGAGCTGGAGTCAGACTGGCCAGCTGATGACATCTGGATCAGCTCCGTTGGTGTCGTCACCATTAAGAGGTGTGTGCAGCCCCCAAAAGGTCAGTACTGTCAATATCCTATAGGGACACTTTGAACCAGAGGGGATCCTATAGATCAAAAAGTTGACACAGTTTGATTCCGCACCCAAAAACGAACATCTGTCAGACGAACTCCAGTTGTTTCCCAGTATTTCAGTTAAAACGTGGACCAAATTGTTCTGAAGAGAGGCGCCTGTGCTGGATATGACGCGATCAAAACACAAACACGTGACGTGTAGAGGAAGAAGAAGCGAAAGTGAAAGTTCTCAACTTCGGGCTCCATCTTGAGTGACCGAGCCCTGATGGAAAACCTCTAATATTCAGGTATCATTTGGTTCTTTCACTGCTGTCGTCTCGAATCAATGTTCCGCTGCGAGATGCGGCTTAATAAGCTGCGTGTGCGCAATGAGCGTGCGCGTGTTTCGGACGCACATTGCGGCTGGTCGACGGGAATGTTGTGACGGATGATCAAACTTTGTAGCGTGTTTCCTCTAACTGCGTTTTCCGCTAACCCTGAGCCAACATTTTAGAGGCTGAGGAAGCACATTTTAATACTCACAATAAGTCGACAATATTATTTGCAGTTAGTGGAAAAATCCACGGAAAGAGGGACACAAACGCGACAGTTTTAGCCTCCTCTCTTTGTCCCTCCACCAGGGGACAATCAATCCTTTATTTAAAAAAGGAGAGTATGTAAAGAGGGAGAGATCAAGGCATTCCATTTTATTGTTTTAACAACTGGTTCTTTGTGGAATATGAATTTGTTATTATGGATTTATGAAATGTGTTCTGTTTTGAATGAAGCAGTCAAGAAAACGAAAGGAAACCTAAACCCATGGTGTTTTGATATTTTTGGTCCTGAACATGTGGTCAGATCAGATTAGTCTGAGCAGAATTGGGTGTTTTTTGCCCTTTGCTGTGTGTCATCTATTCTATTCAGCATGTTGGGTTGCTTGACTTCTGTTGGGTCGTGGCAACTTGATCATCACTTCTGAGATATTGACACACCTTTTTCCTGAGGCTGGCTCCAATGCTGCCAACACACCTGGCCATGGATATGGTGGGACTTCTGTGATGAGTGGGGTCAGAGGTGGTGGACAAGCTCTGCTCCAAAACAAGCTTGCTAGATATGTTTGGGATCTCCTCCACCACAACCACCAGCTGCAACTAGTAGCTGTGCACGCCATGCAGAGTTTTGACCTCTAGGTCAGGCTACAGATGTTTTTTCCAGCACCATCATGTGTTCGTGAGAAACATGATGCGCCTGATCAAAAAAGCTGCTTGTAATCTGACAGACGAGCCATGATGAGATGTCAAGGTGCGTTGTTGAAAATGAAGATCCTCTTCTTGGAATCCTGTCTGAGATGACAGAAGATGATGCTGCATTTGACCCACTTTGATGATGTGATGACGTATTTCTGTTTAGTTTTGAATGCATTCTCATCTTATTTGTTGAATTTAATGTTGAGAACTGACATCTTGAAAGAATTTAGGTTTTCTTGTAAACCATAACCAGATAAAGAATGATTTCATTTGTATTTGTGTGCGTCCATCTAATGCCACCGCACCTTTTGAAACACCCAGGAGAAACATTTTTTCCACAACTATTTTATATTTAACATGGTGTAAACTTTTAAGATGTCCCAAAACTGTTTTCCAATATATATGTGGCATGTATGATGTACAGGGTGACATCATATAATAGATTTTGATGTGAATGAGCCGACAATACGTCATTGGACAGACCTCTGCTTGTCTTCATGCTGAGAATCATGTTCTTTAATCTTCTTTTCTGTGTCAGCAGACTGTTCCTGCTTAACCGT
This sequence comes from Takifugu rubripes, assembly GCF_901000725.2. Classification (NCBI taxonomy): domain Eukaryota; kingdom Metazoa; phylum Chordata; class Actinopteri; order Tetraodontiformes; family Tetraodontidae; genus Takifugu; species Takifugu rubripes. The sequence continues at coordinate 22,117 of NW_021821580.1, read as the reverse complement.
TTAGACTCACATTTAAAAATGAGCGAATGTGTGATGGAAGAGGAAGAGAGAGCAAAGTCCACAGTGTCCAGCTGTGTGTCCATGAAGAGCAACTGGTCCAAAGGGAACCCTGAAAACTTCGGTATTGGACCTCAAGGCTCACCTTTAAAGTAAGGTTTTCTGAACCACATAACTCTGCCTTAGAACATTTCACAACCATACAAAACATCATTTTGTGGGTATTAGCCTCTACTATCGTGAAAAATGAAATTCATCAGCTCTTTAAAATGAAACGGTGCACAGTCCTTTCACCATGTTGGCCTGTGGAAAACCAGTGTTGTTGGGCCCGATGGACCAGCGTCCCTGTCGTTGCCGGACCACCGTTGGCCACCAGTTGGGTTTTGGGATCAAAGTGGGGGCGTTTCCTGTATCCGGTTCTCCTCACGGATCCATGACTACAACATGTTGCTGCAAGTGCAGAGACGTTTGCTCTGGAAAGAACTTTAGAGCACATTCAGTGCTGCAGGATGAGGGGCTGGAAAAGGTGCCAGTTCTTTTCTCACTGCAGGGAACAGTTAAAAAAAGCAGCTTAAACTCTGAAAACATGAAAATGATACAGAGACTTCATTGATTTATTGATTCAGTTGTTATCCAGAATGGATTAGAAATGTTCCTGATTGATAAAAATGCAGTGAATTGGGATTATTTAACTCCAACCTCTCCAGATTATTTACCTTCATCACAGTCTCATCACTATTTCTGATGTTTCCTCAGGATGGACGAGGACAGAGCAGAGTCCACAGTGCCCAGCTGTGTGTCCCTGAAGAGTGACCGGTCCAAAGGTGGAATGATAAACTTCAGAAGTTCAGAGGAAATGTAAGAAAACTAAAGCGTGATGATGTGTTTGTGTGCCAGCTGTTAGTCACATTAACAGCAGCAGGTTGTGAGTTTATTATTGGAAATGTTTAACACTTAAACCTCAGACAGTCATATAGTTACAGACTTAATGTGAATATTGTTGATTAGAAACAAGAATCATGTTTAAACTGAAAGATGAATTCAGACATAAGTGCTGGAACAATATTGAGTCTTGATCAGGTTCTTTCATCCTATAAATCAAAGGACTAATAGAGATGTGTTTCATAGTGAGAGGGGGGAGCACATCCTATCAAACTGGGACCAGTCAGCTCCACCAGGAGAGTCCTCTTGTTCACAATCTGGAAGCAGATCTGGAGATGCTGAAATGAAGCCCAAACAAAGTAAAACTGTTCAATATGAGATTTAATTTGTGATGTCATGAATTTGTAGTTGTGTTGATGATTTATTAAAGATGGAAATCATTGGTTTACTTATGTTCAGGAGGTGATCTGCAGGAGGTGATAGAAGGTCATAAGATGAGTCTGAAGAGAAGATGTGAACATGTGACTGAAGGAACTAATGAAGCAGGAAGTGGAACCCTGCTGAACAAGATCTACACTGAGCTCTACCTCACTGAGGGACAAAGTGAAGAGGTGGACACACAACATGAGGTGAGACAGCTTGAGAGAACCTCCAAGAAGAACATCCAGGACACTCCAATCAAGTGCCAGGACATCTTCAAAGTCTTATCTGAGCAACAGAGACACATCAGAGTGGTTCTGACCAACGGTGTCGCCGGCGTTGGAAAAACCTTCTCAGTGCAGAAGTTCAGTCTGGACTGGGCAGAAGGTTTGGAGAACCAAGACATCAGTCTGGTGCTTCCGCTCTCATGCAGGGAGCTGAACTTGATCAGAGATGAGCAGCACAGTCTTCTCTCACTGCTTCATGTTTTCCATCCAACATTACAGAAGATCAGAGCAGAAGATGTCTGGAAACTTCTGTTCATCTTTGATGGCCTGGATGAAAGCAGATTTTCACTGGATTTCAACAAGCATCGGGTCATCTCTGATGTCACACAAGAATCGTCCGTTGGCGTGCTCCTGGTGAACCTCATCCAGGGGAACCTGCTTCCCTCAGCTCTCATCTGGATCACCTCCAGACCTGCAGCAGCCTATCAGATTCCTCCCTCGTGTGTTGACAGGATCACAGAAGTACGAGGCTTCACTGACTCCCAGAAGGAGGAGTACTTCAGGAGGAGGTTCAGTGATGAAGATCTGTCCAAGAGAATCATCTCACACATCAAGGCCTCCAGGAGCCTCCACATCATGTGTCTGATCCCAGTTTTCTGCTGGATCACTGCTATAGTTCTGGAGGACATGATGACCAGAGACCAGAGAGGAGAGCTGCCCCAAACCCTGACTGACCTCTACTCACACTTCCTGAGGGTTCAGATGAAGAGGAAGAAGCAGAAGTATGGAGGAAAGCAGAGACCAGAGGAACTGACTGAGGCTGATAAAGAACTCCTTCTGAAGTTGGGTCGGCTGGCGTTTGAACATCTGGAGAAAGGAAACATCATGTTCTACTCAGAAGACCTGGAGCGATGTGGACTGGACGTCTCCGAGGTGTCGGTGTACTCAGGAGTTTGTACAGAGATCTTCAAGAGAGAGAGTGTGATCTTCCAGAAATCAGTCTACTGCTTTGTTCATCTGAGCATTCAGGAGTTTCTGGCTGCAGTCTACATGTTCCACCGTTACACCAGGAAAGACACAGTGGTTATAAATCAGTTCCTGAAATATTCCAAACCAAACCGCTTTTTTGGGTTTGCTGGGTTGTTTGCAAAAAACAATCAAGTCAAATATCTTGATGACTTCCTCATGAGAGCACTCATGAAATCTCTTGACAGTAAAAATGGCCACCTGGACTTGTTTATTCGCTTCCTTCATGGTCTCTCTCTGGAGTCCAATCAGAGGATCTTGGGTGGACTGTTGGATCAGAGGAACAGCCATCCAGAAACCATCCAGAAGGTCCTCAACAACCTGAAGGAAGTGAACAGTGATGAAATCTCCCCAGACAGAAGCATCAACATCTTCCACTGTCTGATGGAGATGAAGGATCAGTCAGTCCATCAGGAGATCCAAGAGTTCCTGAAGTCAGGGGAGATATCAGAGAGGGAACTGTCAGAGATCCACTGTTCAGCTCTGGCCTACCTGCTGCAGATGTCAGAGGAGGTTCTGGATGAGCTGAACCTGCCGCACTACAACACCTCAGATGAGGGACGACGTCGCCTGATTCCAGCTGTGAGGAACTGCAGGAAGGCCGTGTAAGTAAAGATTTTTGGGGCCGGACATCGGCGTTTAAATCAAGCGAGTGGATCATGTCAGGTAGCAATACCCCCTCCAGTGGTCATTCCTTCAATTCTTTATTTCCATTTCAGGGTCCATAAATTAAAAAAAACAACAATGCATCCAGAAATGTTCAACACTGGCTGGATATAAGTTCAAAGGTCAATCCAGACAAACCAACATTAGGCAGGAATAATAGGAGCCACAAGTTAACTGACTATCATGAAATTACTGTCATGTCATTAAATAACTTTTGTTTGTTTGTATACATCGTATTCTAACAACAGAAAAACACATTTTAACTAATGACACGTGACTATTTTGCTTCATTTGTTCAACGTAAAAACAGCCGGCCTCGTTGGTTTAAATGGGTGTTTTAGGTCTTTGTGGCGGTTCCGTTTGGAGCCTTTATGTGACCCACAAAGTTGTTTGAGCCTTTCCACACCCGTTAGGTGGCAACTTCATCACTAGCAACAAAAGGTGCAGTGAAAATGATTTGAAGGGAAACAGGCAGATATAACAGAAGCTGAGGGCAATCGATGCAACCAGAGACTCTGATGTCATCGATCGGATCGCTGAATTAAGACTTGACGCATGATCGTACAAATTGGATGAAATGCAAAATATCCAAAGAGCCGATAGACAGATAAAAAGATGCAGGTTTCTTCAAACCATTTGCTATAATCATTTTAAATATTGAGTAATTATGAGCTGTTCTAAAATAAGACAAATGTTAAGAATAATTCAGTTGCATTTCAGATCTGATGGTCGTTCAAACTGTTGCTCTACGGTGTTGAATTTAGCTTTTCCAGGAAATGAGCTACATTTGTGTTGAGGTAGATTCTGTTGGATTGCATTACCTCACTGCCAATCCGCGTGTTCTTTAAATGAAGACTTCAAGTAAACAAATGCCAATTTCAAAATGTATTTTAACAAATAGAATCAATTCAAGATACAAATATACAGAGCTCTGGGCCAGTTCATAACCCTACAATAACAGAGTCAATTGTCAGGGCATGAAGTCTGACAACCTAACTATCCCTTGGCCCAGTTTATATAGAAAGACATATGTAAATTATTGATGCTAATTCAGTCCAATCCAGTCCTTCTTCTTGGGTGACTTCATCTTCTTCTTCCTGCCTCATTTGGTGTTGGTGCAGTCCTTCTTCTCCATTGTCTTCTCAGATGGCCAGATCAGAGGTCATATTCCTGTCCAGGAACTTATCAATCACCAGTAAATTATGCTGTCATATTTTACGATGAGGGTCTACCATTTCCTGTCTACCTGGCTCCAACTGTCTAAGCAGTATTCATGTCAAGGAAGGGTCAACTGACTTGCTTATGTGTATTCCTGCTAAAGATTATATACTATCCCTAACTTCTAAACTACCTGTAACATAAAACAAAAACATATAGTATAACACATGCTAATAAGATAAAAGATGCTAACAAGATAAAATAATTCTCTTCAATCCCCCTTTTGGCCTAGCCTAAGCTAGGCCAATATAACAATTCCTTGACCGCTCCCTTTGCTGTAATCAAGAATAATAGAAGTTTAATCATGGTGCCATCTTCTTTAGATGTTCCCGGATCTGTCCAAGCGTTCTCTGTGGATTATCTGCTGGGGTACATTGATTCCAGTGATACCAGAGTTAGGGTTAATGTGTTAGAGTGTCAGTATGTTAGGATGTTAGGGTTAACATGTGATGTTCGCTCTGCAACTTCAAAGGGACCAGTCCACCTGGGCTCTGACCATTTTTACTTGATGACTCTCAGAAGAACCCACTCAGCTGTGTGTGGAATTCCTGGATCCTCACTGACTGGTTACAGAGGTTGCCTGTTGGGAGAAAACTGAGAGAGTCGTTTTTAGTTGAACAAAATAAGATTTATTTCATACAAGTGCTGGGCTGGCCTATGGATTTTCTGCTCCTAGTCCTGGAAAGAGAACACCCCACTCGAGCTCAAAGGGGGTGAATCCTGTTCGGGAGCTTAACAGAGCTTCTTACTGACATCAAGGCTATTGGAAGCGCCTGTGTCCATTTCATTCCACTGTGAGCAAATATCTTGCCAATTTTGCTCTTCAGTGTTTGATTCATTCTTTCTACCTTCGCCTAACGCCTTCTCTACTTCTTGTAAATCTTTATTCTTAAAATGAGTTCTATTATCAGACCTAATTTGTTTGGGGAAACCATGTGTCGGATTAATTAAAAATTTAATAACACTTTTTGCATCTTCTGCTTTTACGGGAACCGCCTCTGGGCAGCCAGTGTATGCATCCACTGCCACCAAGAGGTATCGGAACCCATTGACTCTATCAATCATGTCGGTGAAATCTAGAATTTTCCTGCCCTGCCATGGGGGCAACTGGAAACTTGCCCTCATGTAGTCGAATTGTTGATTTTACATTAAATCGTGTGCATATTGAACATTCTCTGCATCATTCGTGGTTTCCCGCAGTGTCAGGCCGTGGGCCTCTTCCAGAACGGCATCTACCAGACCGGGCGGGAGAACAGGTCTGCCGTCTGGGCCCCGCCAAATTCCTTCAACTTTCACAGCCCCCCTTTCCTTCCAAACTGTTTTTTCATGTGGAGAAGCTTCTTCTTGATCACAACCAAGTCTTTCCCTATCGTATCTTGGAAGCATTTCATGAACCGTTTTCTCTACCAACAACAAATTGTAACTTGGTTTATAACCTGCAGCCTTCTTTGCTGCCTGATCTGCAGCCTCATTACCTCTTCCCTCCAGAGAGTTCTCTATGCTGTGACCTTTGCACTTTACGACTGCGACCTCCGCTGGTTCCATGAGTGCCTGTGTCAGTTGCCTCATCTCTGCCTCATGTTTTATAGGAGATCCTGATGCTGTGTTAAAACCTGCCCGCAACCATTGACAAAGTTCTAAGTGAATCGCTCCAACTACATACGCTGAATCTGTATAAATGGTCACTCTCTTTCCCTTTGATATTTCTAACGCTCTAATAACTGCCTTCAATTCTGCAAGTCGTGCTGACTCTTTACCTGTTAGGTTTCCTGTTTCCACTTCCTCAAAATCTTCTTCCGATTTTCTAACTATTGCTTAGGCAGCTTTCAGCCCCTCTTGTGGGTGTCTGAAACAACAGCCGTCGGTGAATAGTATTTCATCTGGATCCTTTAACGGCTCCGCCTTAAGATCTACTCTAATTTTTTCATCTTTCTTCACTTTCTCCTCACATCTGTGTGGTTCACCCTCTCCCATACCATCTGCCATATTGATCCCTTCATGTGTGTATGTTATGTGTGGTGCCGTTAAAATCTTGTCCATCCTGGTCTGCCTAAGTGAGGTCATGGTGAATGCTGCTGAGCTGACCAGTGATACCACACTATGTGTTGTAAGAACTGTCAGAGCGTAACCCATCACTAAATGTGCTGTTTTTTGTAAAGGTTTTGCTAGCCCTGCTACATGCCTTACACATGGTGGCTGCCTGTTTTCAATGGGGTCCAGCATTATACTTGCATACATTAATACTTTCCTTTCACCCCCTTTTTTCTGAAACAGAACACCATTTACTGTATGTTCTCCTTCAGAAACATCCAAAAAGAAAGTATCCTTATATTCCGGAACTGCCAAATGTGCAGCTGTAGTGAGTGCCTGTTTAAGAGCAATGAACGCTTTCTCTCCCTCAGTTGTCCATGTTAGCCGGGCTGCCAAATCACGCATTCCCTGTTCATTCACCATTGCACGTAGGGGCGTAGTCTTTTCTGAATATGTAGGAATAAAATGTCTACTATAGCTCGCGAGACCCAGAAATGACAACATTTCCTTTACAGTCTCTCATACCAATCATTCTGTTCAGCAAAGTCGACCTGTGCAGCCACACCCTCAGGCCCAACACACAAACACGGTGATGTAATCATCCAGAAACTTCCCTGTAACTTTTCTCTAAACGCATCCTGATACACCTCATTATTCTCATGGTCGTAAAATAGAGTGACATGATAGGGATCAACTGGCGGGGCAAAGGGACTTAGCATCGACAACCAGGGCCCCCAGCTCTGAAACAATGCCACAACACCGACACCAGGTGAGGTCTTAGGCTCAAGTTCTCCCCAATAAATGTCCGCCCACACCCCCTGTTCTGGAGAGGGTGTCGGACTCATCAGCATTTGTCCCTTCACACCTGGGTGTGAAATACAGCAGTTCAGTTTCATTCCATTAGGAAATTGCACCACCAGACCTTTGTCTCCACACAGAATTGCTGCTCCTGTCCTCACAAGGAGATCTCGTCCCAACAGGTTGATAGGGCAATGTGGTGAAATGACAAAGGGGTGCAACACAGTCTGTCCAGCAAAATGAGTCACTAATGGCCCAGAAAACGGCAGTCTCTCCGGGCTTCCTGAGAACCCCACAAGCTCGACGGTGTCAGATAAAATCAGCTCCAGTGATAAATTCCATGAGATGGTGGAACACTGCCTGGTACCTCCGGGTAGTTGTGATATGGACAGTCCCTTTGCCAATGACCATACCCTTTGGAGGCATGACACTGATCTCGGCTCAAGTACCCGCCTATCAAGCCGTATCCCTGCCCGCCGTGTCTCCCACACATGCCTCCCCTAGGACTCACCCAATGTGGGTTTATCGGAACAAAATCTTACTGCGGACCTAACTGATCTGGCTGCACCGGCTGAGAAAACCGCTGAACCATCTGTTTTTCCTCCTTTAGTTTATCATTAAGCTTTTTCTGTGCTTCATCTAACTGCATTTTTAGGAGGTGTTCCTGGGCTGTCATCACGCCCTCTTTCTTTCCCTGTTGTTTAACTTGTATTGTTGTGGTGAGAGAGATGTCTCTCCCAGACGTCCGCTGTGCTACCTGGAAGGTCAGGATTTCCTTCCATGGCTTCTTTCACTGACTGTGGAAGTCCTAAAATTATTGCCTGATGGAACAAAGTGGTGTGTAAATTATCTGAGCCAGGATGGCACCCTGTGGCACACATCCATTCCTCTTTACACCTTGCAAGGAATCCATGTGCCGACTCACTTTCCTCCCACTTAAATCTTAAGTTCTGCATTGCTCCTGGAGATACTGGAAATATCTCATAGCTTCACCAACCCTGGTTGCACATGGGCCAAAACGTGCAGCATTAGGTCTATCTTTAATGCCTGCTGCTACCTCAACTTTATCCAAATCCCAGAGAGACACTTGTCTCCCTAAAATTCCTCTAAAGTCTCCCACCGCCAGCTGCATGCTCTGTGTTAAACTGAAAAGGGTAGACATCCACTTGCCGCCTCCCTCTGCGGGTGGGGGCATCTTATCCACCAAACAATTAGTGTCTGTGATAGCAAATGGAACATATACTGGTTCCTGTCCTCCTCTTTTCTGTATCAGAGGGGCCTGTAGCTGCGGCATTCCTGAAACGGGCCCCTTACTCCTTGTGTGTATTCCTGTTTGACCCGCCTCCTCATTATTTATGGTCCCTGTCAATGGTACACCTCTATACTCACACTCACTCTCTTCCCATGATTCTAATTCATATAATTCTGTCTGAGCTTTAACAGGCTCCTGAACCTCCAATTCTCCAATAAATGTAGCCGGAGGTTTGAGGGTGTCCGTCTTATTCTCACTCTCCTCTTTATCACTGCCATAAATCAATCTTGCCTTCTCCTCCCTGTGCTCAGCCCTGGCAAATCCTCCTGAGGGATCAACTCTTTTCACTTGTTTTGTTTGATTGCTAAGTGTTTTAAAGACATTTAATGACTGTCCTGTTTTTTAAATATAGTTTGTTGGGAGATTTTAGGGCGAACCATCTGAGCTTCCTCTCTAAATTCAATTTTTCCTAAGTTATCTTCAACCTCTTCCTGTCCCTGTTTGATCCTTCTAACCTGTCTCCGAAGTTCCCACACTGTCTCACGTAACTCCTGCATTTCTTCATCTCTGTCCACATCTAACTGACCACTGTTAATAGTCAAAACTGGCAATTGATATGGGGGTGGGGAAGAGGTAGTAGGTAATGATGGATAAAGAGTGGTGTTAAGTGTCAGCGTCTGATTTGGATCTTCTAATGAAGGCTTATCTACATTGGGCACTCGTGTGACCCCCCTAGATCTGCAATAGTGCACTGCTGCACCTGCCACAGCCACAACATGTATCCTTCGAGGCTTATCTTCTAACTCCTTACCCTGTTTTTGCCATGATTTTCCTGCTATAAACCCTAATTTTGGATTATCAAGATGATCCTGTAATATGGTGTGAATTTCTGACTCCCACTTACACAATGCTTCAGCTAAATTAACCTTCACCTCTGGAGGGGGAAGTATCTTCTGCTTCTGAGCTTCCTTCCACAACTTTTTTATTGTATCCAATTCTCTTTCCGTGTCCTGTTCTTTCATGCCACTCACCACCTGATCAAGAGTCCACTTCCACTATTCTTCCACAGACCGGGGATAGGGAGAACATTCTCCCTGATCCCAACACGTTTTGCCACATTCCAGTTCCATCTTTAACTATGCTCCCAAGTGAGATTGAATGTGAATGACTCCAACGGTCAACTCAATGCCTCAGTGAAACAAGCTTCTAGACCAAACTTCGTTGGTCCGGTTCCACTCTGGGGGTTAATTCTCAAGGACAAAGAGCCTTTTAATTCACGTTCACTCTGGCACTTTTCCAACCCACACAAAAACACAAATCTCGGGCGTCGGGAGTGTCCGTCCCGTCAGTCCCAACCCAAATCTTTTTCATATACAGTGCTGTGTATACAGCAATACAGCACTGTACTGGTTCCGGTTTACTCTAACTGTCTATTCCCTGTTTTTTCAACAGTACTTCCGGACTCTAACCGTTTATTCCCTGTTTTTTCAACAGTACTTCCGGCCTCTAACCGTCTATTTTCCGGACTCTAACCGTAATTCCTGCAGTCGTTTCAATATTTTCTATATTTGTATCTGGAATTTATAACTAGGACACTTCAATTGACAGTGACGACAAATTTGGAAATTGCCAATGTGCAGAACTTTTGATTAAACAGGTGTCTGCTTACCTTTTATTAGGGATCCCTTTGTCGTCAGTTGTCCTCCGAAGTGACCATTGTTGAATTTTTCTCCTCAGATGACTTCTCTGTCTTCATCACGTCGGGGTCACCAAATTGTTGGATTGCAATACTTCTCATATGTCACTGCCAATCCGCGTGTTCTTTAAATGAAGACTTCAAGTAAACAAATGCCAATTTCAAAATGTATTTAGCAAACAGAATCAATTCAAGATACAAATATTACAGAGCTCTGGGCCAGTTCATAACCCTACAATAACAGAGTCAATTGTCAGGGCATGAAGTCTGACAACCTAACTATCCCTTGGCCCAGTTTATATAGAAAGACATATGTAAATTATTGATGCTAATTCAGTCCAATCCAGTCCTTCTTCTTGGGTGACTTCATCTTCTTCTTCCTGCCTCATTTGGTGTTGGTGCAGTCCTTCTTCTCCATTGTCTTCCCAGATGGCCAGGTCAGAGGTTATATTCCTGTCCAGGAACTTATCAATCACCAGTAAATTATGCTGTCATATTTTACGATGAGGGTCTACCATTTCCTGTCTGCCTGGCTCCAACTGTCTAAGCAGTATTCATGTCAAGGAAGGGTCAACTGACTTGCTTATGTGTATTCCTGCTAAAGATTATATAGTATTCCTAACTTCTAAACTACCTGTAACATAAAACAAAAACATAGAGTATAACACATGCTAATAAGATAAAAGATGCTAACAAGATAAAATAATTCTCTTCAATTCTCAGATAAGTTGATTAGAAATCCCAAAGTTTGACTCTATTTTTGAACCCTATTTTTGTTTCATACACAACAGACTGTCTGATAGTGTTCTTTCAACGAGTCATTGTGAAGTTGTGGCCTCAGCAATGACGTCAAACCCTTCTCATCTACGGGAGCTGATCTTAAGGGAGAACCAAAGCCTGACAGATGCCGACGTAAAGTTACTGTCTTCTGCAATGATGCATCCAAACTGCAGACTGGAGACGCTCAGGTCAGGAGGCCTCTGTTGGTCTTTTCTAAATTTCTTTACATTTTCTGCTTTTCTCTTCATTTTCAGATTTAGAAATGTGTTTTTATTTGCCCCATTTATTCCTTTTCCAGGCTGTGGGACTGCAGTTTATCAGAGATCAGCTGTGACTCTCTGGCCTCGGCGCTGAGGTCCAATCCCTCCCATCTGAGGGTTCTGGACCTGGGTGGGAACCAGCTGAAGGATCCAGCAGTGAAGCTGCTCTGTGGTGCTCTCCAGGATCCTCTCTGTGAGCTGGAGACGCTCAGGTCAGTCAGAGATGATCCAGTACTTTCCCAGGTGTAACTAGTTAGACAATAAATTTTAAAAATGTTTCCATCCATAAGTTTTCACAAATATTTAGATAAATCTGTTTGTTCATCGCCTCCTTCTGTTGTAATGGTCATTAAAGAAAATGACCTTATTTGAGTTTTTCTCCTCACAAATATGACTTTCTATGAACGATGCAATAAATGCAGCTTGCAATCTAAGACAATATGGAAGTATGTGTATATAATAGTAGTGGAAGTAGCTCATAAAATAATACATTTGCTCTTCTCATCGAATCTTTCTATGTTATTAAAGAAAAACCTGCTCTTAGTCAACAACATCTAAGACATCAACCAAAAATCCTAATTTTATACAATATAATATAAAACAGGAGAGAAGACTCTTTCTGCAGAGACACTGGTGGCAGGAATGCAGAAGTATCACCTGCTCAACTTGGAAGGTGGAGCAGAAACCACCAGCTGAGAAGGTCCTCAGCGAGAGGAAGTGGTGGAGAACCATGAAACTTGCTAAGCTCCACCTCAGCTCCAGAGACGGGCTGAGCTGGAGCTGTGGCACCAGGTATCGCCCAGAAGAGCCTCCAACAAACAAGCTCTTCTCTTGGGAGGAGAGGGCTTTGAATCTCAGCTCAGTGTGCTTGTCTCTAGTAGGTGGCAGCTGCACCTTTTCCTGAGGTCCTTGTTGATGCCCTGAGGGGAATTGATGCTCCTGCAATGTTTTCTGGCAGCATTGAGCTTGCAGTGGGGCAATCAAACACACTGTGGGGGGGCTCTCTTTCCTTCTCTCATCTGGAGAACAAGTGACACCAGCTGCCAATCATTGTTGGAGAAATGTGCAGTCAGGGGAACGATGCGTCCAGACTATAGCCGCCCTTCCAGCATCCAGCAGTGTCTAAAACCTTTGATTTGGTTTCACCAGAGAGTGTAGGGATTGCAGGGTCGCTGCAGCATCACCCACAAGCTGTCAGGAGTGGGTCGCTTTGTCCCAACTCCTGACAAGAGTTGAGTGCTACTGAGAAATGTGGTCTCACAAACTTGGAAGGTATTTTGACCCACACACACTTTACATACGATGTAGATCTTGTCCAACCGCCCTGAAAGAACCCAAAATAGGAACATACGGCAGATAAGCCGGTGCAGGACCAGAGGTTTGTTGCTTGTAAGCTGTGTTTTGCTCTGGTACATGTTGATTTTTATTTGTCTTCTCTCAAAATAATTGTTATTTTAGACTAAGAGGCTGCAGTTTATCAGAGACCAGCTGTGATTCTGTGGCCTCAGCTCTGAAGTCCAACCTCTCCAATCTGAGGGTTCTGGACCTGAGCCACAACACGTTACAGGATTCAGGAGTGAAGCGGCTCTGTTCTGGACTGGAGAGTCCAAACTGTAAACTGGAGAGGCTCAGGTCAGTCTTCATTTTTCTACCTATAAACCAGCTGCTAAGATGGTGAAGTGAGGCTGTTCTCAACACTGCTGTGATGCACCACATTAAAAAAATTCCTTGGAATATCGTGAATTCAGGTCTGACCCAACTAAGAACTAACGTAGGTTTAGTACTGACGCAGATAACATGCAGACCTGCACCGTATAACCTCATCCTGCATTTTTCAGATTAGAATGCTGCAGGTTATCAGAGACCAGCTGTGGCTCTCTGGCCTCGGCGCTGAGGTCCAATCCCTCCCATCTCAGAGAACTGGACCTGAGTGGGAACCAGCTGAAGGATTCAGGAGTGAAGCGGCTCTGTGGTTTTCTCCACTTTCCAAACTGCCGACTGGAAACTCTGGGGTAAACACCATTCTCAAAAATGTCCATTATTCCATCCGAGGGTCCTCACACTTTCTGAGTGTGTGTGTTGTGCCCAGTTCCTTCAGGAGGGAGGGCCACACGGGGACCACTTATTCATGATAAATTGATTTAAGGACAATGAAAAAGCCGACAGATGGGAACCAAAATTAGACAAAACTAGGTGAGGGTGCCTGGTAGACACCAGCCAACGAGGAGGGAGATGGTGAGGGAGACAGGAAGTCATCTAAGACAGGTTGTGCCTCTTTAAAGATGAGCCACAGGTGAGATGGATCTCCATGATGAGATGGGAGGGAAAGAGGTGGGAGAACCTGGGAAGAGTGAGGGCCAGAACAATATATATTCTCCTCTGGAACAGTGCAAACCTGAGAGGTTGGAATTGTGGTAATTACATATTACTATCATTTTTTAACCTGTAACTAAATTAAATATTTACAGATCATGCCTTTGATTAACCTTTCAGATGAATACTGGTTTCACTTATAACCTTATAAAAGTTTCCCTTCTTTATTTAGATTGATGTACTGCAGGTTATCAGAGATCAGCTGTGGCTCTCTGGCCTCGGCGCTGAGGTCCAATCCCTCCCATCTCAGAAAACTGGACCTGAGTGAGAACCAGCTGCAGGATTCAGGAGTGAAGCTGCTCTGTGGTTTTCTCCACTTTCCAAACTGCCGACTGGAAACTCTGAGGTAAACACCATTCTCAAAAATGTCCATTATTCCATCCGAGGGTCCTCACACTTTCTGAGTGTGTGTGTTGTGCCCAGTTCCTTCAGGAGGGAGGGCCACACGGGGACCACTTATTCATGATAAACTGATTTAAGGACAATGAAAAAGCCGACAGATGGTAACCAAAATTAGACAAAACTAGGTGAGGGTGCCTGGTAGACACCAGCCAACGAGGAGGGAGATGGTGAGGGAGACAGGAAGTCATCTAAGACAGGTTGTGCCTTTAAAGATGAGCCACAGGTGAGATGGATCTCCATGATGAGATGGGAGGGAAAGAGGTGGGAGAACCTGGGAAGAGTGAGGGCCAGAACAATATAGATTCTCCTTTGGAACAGTGCAAACCTGAGAGGTTGGAATTGTGGTAATTACATATTACTATCATTTTTTAACCTGGAACTAAATTAAATATTTACAGATCATGCCTTTGATTAACCTTTCAGATTAATACTGGTTTCACTTAACCTTATAAAACTTTCCCTTCTTTATTTAGATTGAGGTACTGCAGTTTATCAGAGATCAGCTGTGGCTCTCTGGCCTCGGCGCTGAGGTCCAATCCCTCCCATCTCAGAGAACTGGACCTGAGTGGGAACCAGCTGCAGGATTCAGGAGTGAAGCTGCTGTCTGATCTTGTAGAGAATCCACACTATGGGCTGGAGACATTGAGTCAGTAGCTGGTTGGAGCCAGTCAACTCCCACTCATCTGCTGCATCACTCACTGACCACTGGTGAAGAGCATCTGTGGAAACATCTGCCGTCTACTCCCTCCATAGATGAAAAATTCAGTTTTTAAAAAGCGCTGGTGGACTTTCAGGAGATCAGTCGATGGTCGACAAAGCAGAAGCAGCTTCGCCTTGAAGTTAAATTAGTTCCTGGTATCACACAATGCATCTTTATAAAGTTCTAAATGGCTCCTCGGCCACTCTTAGAAGCATGGAAACATTCTCTTAATTGTCTCTTCAAATGTCTGTATTATACGTTACTATTTTATCCTCTTTCATGTTATTAAGTGATATATTCATATATCCTCTTTCGTGTTATTAAGTCATATGTTCATATATCCTCTTTCATATGTTAAGTCATAGGTTCATATATCCTCTTTCATATGTTATTAAGTCATAGGTTCATATATCCTCTTTCATGTTATTAAGTCATATGTTTATATATCCTCTTTCATGTTATTAAGTCATATGTTCATATATCCTCTTTCATGTTATTAAGTCATATGTTCATATATCCTCTTTCATGTTATTAAGTCATATGTTCATATATCCTCTTTCATGTTATTAAGTCATAGGTTCATATATCCTCTTTCATATGTTATTAAGTCATAGGTTCATATATCCTCTTTCATATGTTATTAAGTCATAGGTTCATATATCCTCTTTCATATGTTATTCAGTCACATGTTCATATATCCTGATGTTCATCTGTTCAACAAAGGGACAACAGGATGTGTGTCTTACCTGTTTGGTCCACTCAGACATGACGTGCGTGCTCGGCGTCCTGAAGTGGAGGTTGAGGACGACCACACAGTTCAGCACCACCACCGTCACCACCACCATGATGAACATCAAATATCTTCAACACACAAACACACTCAGATGTTTTCCATTTTTTAAATCTCAGCCGGTTGTCACCTGGTTCTGCAGCCCTAATGTATATATAGTTTGGAGAAGCAGAATATATCTGATTCAGAGTTAAAGTGATGTGGAGTAAATGGTGCGTTTACCTACTTCACAATAAGAGGAACGGACGTGGATGTTTCTGGAGCCTTTGAGAGATCAAGAGTAGGAAGACAGACTGAGCGAGCAGCACCGAGATGGACAGTGTCATCTTCTCACCACCTACACACACACACACACATTTTTATTATCCTTTTTAAAATATATTCTGGACCTGAGTGGGAACCAGCTGAAGGATTCAGGAGTGAAGCTGCTGTCTGATCTTGTAGAGAATCCACACTATGGGCTGGAGACATTGAGTCAGTAGCTGGTTGAAGCCAGTCACCTCCCGCTCATCTGCTGCATCACTCACTGACCACTGGTGAAGAGCATCTGTGGAAACATCTGCCGTCTACTCCCTCCATAGATGAAAAATTCCGTTTTTAAAAAGCGCTGGTGGACTTTCAGGAGATCAGTCGATGGTCGACAAAGCAGAAGCAGCTTCGCCTTGAAGTTAAATTAGTTCCTGGTATCACACAATGCATCTTTATAAAGTTCTAAATGGCTCCTCGGGCACTCTTAGAAGCATGGAAACATTCTCTTAATTGTCTCTTCAAATGTCTGTATTATACGTTACTATTTTATCCTCTTTCATGTTATTAAGTGATATATTCATATATCCTCTTTCGTGTTAAGTCATATGTTCATATATTCTCTTTCATATGTTATTAAGTCATAGGTTCATATATCCTCTTTCATATGTTATTAAGTCATATGTTTATATATCCTCTTTCATGTTATTAAGTCATATGTTTATATATCCTCTTTCATGTTATTAAGTCATATGTTCATATATCCTCTTTCATGTTATTAAGTCATATGTTTATATATCCTCTTTCATGTTATTAAGTCATATGTTCATATATCCTCTTTCATGTTATTAAGTCATATGTTCATATATCCTCTTTCATATGTTATTAAGTCACATGTTCATATATCCTCTTTCATGTTATTAAGTCATAGGTTCATATATCCTCTTTCATATGTTATTAAGTCATAGGTTCATATATCCTCTTTCATATGTTATTCAGTCACATGTTCATATATCCTGATGTTCATCTGTTCAACAAAGGGACAACAGGATGTGTGTGTCTTACCTGTTTGGTCCACTCAGACATGACGTGCGTGCTCGGCGTCCTGAAGTGGAGGTTGAGGACGACCACACAGTTCAGCACCACCACCGTCACCACCACCATGATGAACATCAAATATCTTCAACACACAAACACACTCAGGTGTTTTCCATTTTTTAAATCTCAGCCGGTTGTCACCTGGTTCTGCAGCCCTAATGTATATATAGTTTGGAGAAGCAGAATATATCTGATTCAGAGTTAAAGTGATGTGGAGTAAATGGTGCGTTTACCTACTTCACAATAAGAGGAACGGACGTGGATGTTTCTGGAGCCTTTGAGAGATCAAGAGTAGGAAGACAGACTGAGCGAGCAGCACCGAGATGGACAGTGTCATCTTCTCACCACCTACACACACACACACACATTTTTATTATCCTTTTTAAAATATATTCAAAAATCTGTTGGGGAGCTAATTAATGTTTCTCGATTAATGGCGGCCCCTCAGCTCCGCCCACTACCGATGTTTGCTGCTTTATTAGCTGTGTTGTCCCGTGCTGACGTGATATTCAGCTATAATGTCTGATTCTTTGGGTGCTGTTGAAGGTTAACTCAGTTCATGTAGTTGTGATTCTGAAAAGGTCCCAGACTGTTCATCTGCCTGACGCTGGCTTCAGTACGTTCTGTGACTCTGCACTGACTGTCTGCGGGCAGGTAGTAGACCAGCGAGGGAGGAGGAGATGAGCACGCAGGGGATGATGATGTTGACCACGTAGAAGAGAGGTTTGCGTCTGATGACCAGGTAGAAGGTGATGTCCTGATGCTTGTTGCTCTCCATGGGAATGTGTTTGTAGGTGTTTCTCTTGGCGGGTCGGTGGATGATCTCCCACTCACCATTCTCTGTTGGTCAAAGCCAGAGTTCAGACACAAGTGATGAAGTTATGACTGTCAGTCTGGTTGGAGCTGCAGCCAGTCTGAAGGCTCAGGCTCTGGGGAAAACAACTTCTCTGCATGTATCAACAGCATCCAGTACACTGAAAGTCCCCAACAAGCTCCAGGACTGTATGCAGTAAAAAAAATAAATTACTTGTGAAGAGAATTGTCTTTATTTTATTAGCATGTGTTGTACCATATGTTTCTGTTTTCTGTTATAAGCACTTTAGAAGTTAGGAATAGTAGAATGTTTAATCAGTGGAATAAAGATAAGTAGTCAGTTGACCCTTCCTTGACATGAATGTTGTTTAGACAGTTGGAGCCAGGAGGAGACAGTCAGAAGGAAAGTGGTAGACCCCCATCGTAAAACGTGACAGAATTGTTTACTGGTGTTGATAAGTTCCTCGGCAGGAATGACCTCTGACCTGGCTATCTGGGAAGACAATGGAGAAGAAGGACTGCACCAACACCAAATGAGGCGGGAAGAAGAAGATGAGGTCATCCAAGAAGAAGGACTGGATTGGAGTGAATTAGCATCAATAATTTACATATATTGTTCTATAAAAGACTGGGCCAAGGGATAGTTAGGCGGTCAGACTTCATGCCCTGACAATTGACTCTGTTGTTTATAGGGTTATGAACTGGCCCAGAGCTCTGTAATATTTGTATCTTGAAATAATTTTATTGTAAATACATTTTGAAATTGGCATTTGTTTACTTGAAGTCTTCATTTAAAGAACACGCGGATTGGCAGTGACACACAAGAGGTATTGCAATCCAACATTTGGTTACCTGTAAAGCTTGCAGGATCAATAATGATCCATTCAACCGTCCACTTGGTTTCAATGACTATGTCTTCCTTCAGGAGCAACCTGATCTCTTTGGCATTGTACGTTAGAGAGCTGCAAGGCAACATGGGAAATGCAGTTCAGAATTTAAAAAGCCTTTTTTCCTACTGGGAGAGTTTAGCTGCACCGTGCATTTTATTTTTGCACCTTTTTCTCCTCTCATGTGTTTAGATTCTATAAAATCTTGACTCAGCTCAGTTTAAAACATCATGTCAGAGTTTGTCTGCGTTTCAAACAACAATGAAAAATCCTGCCCGTGCATACGTGAATTTGAGCGTGCAGTCCTGCCAGTCAAAGGGGAAATATTTGACGCTGATGGAGCAGGACGATGTGAAGATGGCGGGTGGTGACCAGTAGCAGAGACCTGCTGAATCCACCAGAACGTTGCAGTAGTAGGCCACGTTGAATTGGGCATCGTTGCTGAGGAGGTGGTTGTACACACACGGAAATGTATTAAACATAACGAATTCAAGTATAAATAACAGGACACGTGATACTTGTTCATTGTTATGACTATTTGATCATGTTAAAGGGGTTGAAACCATATTTTGAAAGATGCAGGCGGTGTGTGATTAGAAACTCTTTCTGAACTCTGGTGCTCTGAAACATCTCCGCTTCCATTTTCAGCGGTATTGATAATAAAAACATTATCAACAACGTCAAATCATTCATCCATCCAAATCGTTGTCCTGTTGGACCACCAATGGACAAACACTTTCCATTTAGCACGGACAAAAAACCCCAAATCCTGTTTAGCAATAAAGCTCGGCTCCATTCTCAGGTTTGTAGGTGTAGCATGAAGTCAGGCCCACTGCTGCTTTCTGCAGCTTTAGGAGAACAAGAATAGATTTTATCAGCAGACTGTGAGAATAAACAAGTGGAGTTTGTTCCTGATTGTAGCAGGAACCTCTGCGCAGGTAAAGCTAACACAACCAGCTGGATCAAATTAGAAACACAACAGACAGTAGATGGGGCCAAAGAGTAAAGATGCTTTTTGTAAAAATAATAATAAAAATAAATAAATAAACGATACAGCTGAGGCTGAAAGTGTCTGAAATAGTCTAATAGTTTAATTATTTATCCCTCTTCACATTAAACAAGACTTTAAAATTCCTCTTCTGTGATTAAGAAGCTCACCCATTTTCCACATGTCAAGCTTTGCCTCCGTTCAGAGGTTCTGGCTTCAACCATAAACTATTCTAAAAACAGAATAATTCAAATAAGAAAAAGAATAATCTTAGAATAAGCAAGGGATTGCGAAGTACACAGTCACAGATTCTCAATTTAATTTTTATGCCTATTTTTGTGAATATATTTTAGATTTGATATTTTTTTAAATTTGAAACTTTACTGTGTTTCCTTATGTGTTTATCTGCTTTGTGTTATGTGACTGAGGATCAAAACATTTTTACATGTACATTTTGGCATAAGTTAAAAATACATTTGTGTAATTCTAATAGTTTAATATCATACTGTCGAAATATTTGCATGAGGAAGTTTATGTAGAGACAGAAACTACATTTTGGGTATAAATAAAGTTAATGATTCTTTATATTTTCTGTTAAGTTTAAATGTATTTTTTATTTGACTCTTTATTTGCATATTTGAATGAAACTTGAACGCAAAGTTGTCTGCTCCTTTGTTTACTTCCGGTTCCTGTCGCTAGTTTCCGGTCTCGTGAGCTCACTCTCGCTAGCTTGTCACTGACGGTGGTTGTCAGCGCAGCATCAGCGAGTCTCCAGCCCGGACGCGGCTCCTTCGTGCGTCCACAGAGGCTCCGTCTGTCTCCTACTGACTTGTATCTCTACATTTTGTCGTCGCTGCTGGTTGTCAAACGTTTGCTGGAACTTGTGGCGCTCGGCTGCCGGCGACGGCAACTATATCTGTTTTAAAGAAGCGGAGGAGACCGCGGAGGAGGTTCCGAGGATGAACCCTCAGTGCGCCCGCTGTGGGAAGATCGTCTACCCGACAGAGGAAGTGAGCTGCCTGGACACCGTGAGCTGGATGACCCGGAGAAGCGTCCTTTTAGTCCGTTTTTGCGAGGATGACAGAAACGGGAACCTTTGGGCAGGTCCTGTGAAGTTGGACACGTCGGTGATTGAGAAGTGGAAGGAAAACGACCCTTAAATAGCTTTTTAGGACTTAAATGGCAAATATCACAGAAAAAGAGCTCATCAATAACTGTAAATGAGCCAGACTTGCTGGTCAAACCAGGCTTTTGGAGGAAATCTGGCCTCCTTTTAAGTTTTTTAAATGCATTTCTTTAAACTCTTAGAACACAGAGGAACTCTTTTATTGGGGGCAGAAAAGGTACATTTTTACCTGGTAAAATTCAGTCAAAAGAGCACTAAAAGCATGAATAAACTCAATCATGTAGATTCTAATGACATAAGCTGGAGCTCCTACAGTTACAGCCCATAATGAGACTGCAACTGTTTCTGTGAAAGGTAACTTTTATACAGTTTACATTCTGCAGATTTCTGTCCAATTTCAATGCAAACATTCAGGTTAATCGATATAATAGAAATCTGTTACACATCATGGATCAGTCAGTAATCTTGGACAACAGCAACGTTTAATCCTGGATCACTGCTCCATATATTTAAATGAACAAAGACGGCTGATACTGATTTAAGACAGAATTTGTGCATTTTGATGATCACATTCATCGGATTTTTAACCACTGATGGAAACATCCTGATTCATTTAAATCAGGGGTGTCAAAGTCAAGTGGACGGAGGGCCAAATAAAAAATGTAGCTCCAAGCCGAGGGCCAGACTGATCCAATGTTCATTGAAACATTTTAAAATGACTGCATGTAGTCTAGTGCAGGGGTCACCAACCTTTGTGAGACGGAGAGCTACTTCCTGGGTACTGAATCATGTGAAGGGCTACCAGTTTGATACACACTTCTGAAATAGCCAATTTGCTCAATTTATCTTTAACTAAATGTCATTATTAATAGTTAATGATATTCATCTCTGCAAAGACACTGATCATGTTAATGATTCCTCACAATCAATATCAACAATGATTTAACAAGATCAGGAACAGATAAATATCAATATGCAACACTTTATTTCTATATTTTGTCTTAGTGCAAGTGTTTTTCAAATAGAAATAAATGTTCAAACCATTTTAAAATGATCACTTCTACAACAGTCCTAGGAAATCACAATGTCCCATTTTTACCAGCCACTGACATTTTTTAACAAATCATGAATTACTTTGCACCACGTTTGTACAAATAATAAATCATGTAAAATACAAAAATAAACTTTCAGATTTTAAAATAAATCTGATTACGTTTTGAACTTCACACTTCAGTCTGCAGATTTTTTCACATGAACATTTTAACATGAACAATTGTTCCATTTTACAAACACATTTAACAAATTCTGAAGGAGACACCAAATCTGGTGTCCGTTTCTTTGTCCGTTGGGGGGAAGCCTGGCGTTGCTGCGGTTACCAGTGTGTTGTCCTCTGGTGGGGAACTTGACAGTGCAGCTCTGAGTGAGTCTGGCAGATGTGCAT
>NW_021821579.1:0-57647 GCF_901000725.2 Takifugu rubripes | reverse complement strand
GAAAACTACTGGCCACCTTTTGTTTCTGACCCAAATCATTTCAGAATTTTCATGAATTTTCTGAATCTGCAGCAAACTCTCAGGTTTGTGAGCGGCCGGCTGTTCCCTTTTGTGCTCCTGAGGCTGCAGGCACACTGGAATAAACAATTATCTGCTTCCCTAGTTGCATGAGCTCCTGTAAATATGGAACTGTGTCTGGCTTTGTCTCTCCATGGCTGACATTCACCTGAGATGGTGTTAAACACCTCGTAGACAGCAGTTCAGTGTGGATCACCTTTGTTCCAGAACCACAGCAGGCTGCACGTAGCTGTTCTGCAGCTGGCCGAAACAAGAAAGAGACCCAGTTTCCTCATTTTTGCTGTTTTAGCAGGTGTTTCCCAGATCTTCACCATTTCATCTAGTAAAATTAATTAAAATTGATCGAGTCTGATCGTCATTCACTGCATTCAAACCGATGTTCTCTTTTTTCCGAGAACTGAGAGAAATCAATAATTAAATTATTAAAATGTGCCCGTTGCAGCTTTAGCGCCACTTCTCAGTCTGTGGTATCATTCCGTTCATTGCTTTTTTTTTTTTCTTTTTAAAATTGCAGGGTGTCATAATGACACCATCGTGGGCGTTTTAATTTGCGGAGGGCTTGGCTAACGGCGTGCTGCCTCAGCCTACTCTTTGTTAGCAGCTGGTACAGACGCGTTGCTTCCACCCAGCTTAGTTTACATCAGTCTTCTGCTGGCACGTTGAAAAGCGGCGGAGGCGTCATGACGGCTATCGAAATACATCCCTTATATGCACGGAGGGATATTTCCATCTAAATTATAGCACAAACACGTCCACTCAGGAACAATGGGCATCTTATTTCCTGAGTTGGCAAACTGAGGGTAACTGCGAAATATTCCGCTGATGAGGCAGCGCGGGTTGCTAGAAGGATCAACGTCAGAGATTATAGAGGGCCGACCTCAGATGTCACTGTGCTGGAAGCAGCTTGTTCTCAGGCGCTGCGTCCTGACAGCAACAGCATTGTCACCTTTAGTCTTTAACCCTGAAGATGAGATTGTCAGGAGGCTCCTGTCTGAGGAGCGAACCGGGTCACCAGGATCTCAAACGCAACAACGCTCTGGGGTCAGGTCCTTCAAAGATTAGCACATATCGAGAAGACTAGAAAAGAAAAAAGATCGCCAAAGCAAGGGGGAGGTGCTGTTTTTCAGCTCGCCTTGGAACCGAACGCGTCAGAGCGGTTCTAAAGGTCTGAACATGACGCATTCACATGAGCGCAAGTCGGCAGGAATCCTTTTCTATACATCTCAATGGAATGAATGAAGATGAACCACAAGAGCGCAACACTCATCAGAAACGTTACAGATGGGAAAACACCTCATCTGCGCATGTTCTGTCAGCTTGTTGCTCTGATGGCAGCATGCAAAAACAGGAAATATGATGACCTGGACCTGACTGACGGAAAAAAGAAAGCAACGCCGCGTGAATACAGACCACTACCCCAGTAAGGTATCGAGGAACATCTCAAACAGTCTAGCGAACGTCTCTGCATGAAGGAGTCTGACTTCATGTAAGACAGAGAGCACGTTTTATGGGGGGGACAGGATGACTTGCAGGCTGTTGCCGAGGCTCCGTCTCTGTGTACGGTGACCCCGGGGAGCGCGACCCTCTTGTCAATTCATTACTTTTGACTGACTAATTAATCAATTTGCTCAGCGTCGCCTGTTTGTGTTGACAGCCACGCTCCCCACGGTGCAGCCTTCACCAAACGCTCCATTTACGTTTGCAACATGTCTGGACCCAAAGGAAAAATAAGAATGGGAATCTGCGAATATAATAATGTCTCTTCCTGTGTCACCTGACAGGGAATCCTGCAGAGCAGAGATCTTTATTGATCCAGGGTGATGCAGCGTGCTAGGCTAACTGTCTGCACCGTCTCACCTTTAAGGACCTCCTGTTATTCTTTTCTCGGTCCTCATGGACGTTCGCAGAGGGCCGTACCGTGGCCGCAAAAGTGAACTCAGATGCTTGCCGCCTGTCTGCGGAGGACTGTTACCAAGGTGCAGACGCTACGCTGAAAGGAAGCGCGCTCAGTGCTCAGCTGAGTGGGTTTCCAAGAAGTACGTCTGCGAGTTTTTCAATTATGGATGAGGAGAGAAAGAACAGGATCCAAACTATGAGGAAGCCATTGTTGTTTTATGACTGAATGTCATGGCACGGCATTGTAGTCCAATTGAAACGTTGCTTTTGATGTATAGATCCCAGCAGAGCGGCACTCCTTTAAAATATTCACACAGCTGTCATATAATCACATCTTTGAACTGACAAGAAAACATTAAATTCAAGTCTGAGCTGTGCGGTGGGAAGTGAGAAGCCTGTCAACACTTTGTGGCACCATCAGCCTCCGTTGTCAGAGGCGAGGCTCTGATGTCTACTGAGGGAGAATCAGCAGTAATGTTGCTAACTTAGCTTTTAGATAGATGAGAGAAACATTTACTCTGAGGGTCGATCGTTCCTGCACAGGTTAAGACTTTAGGCTGTGGTTTTGAACATGGCCGATATTTTTTTACTGCTGCAGTTTAGTTTCAGCTGTGTATGAATGTAAGTTCTGATTGCACGAGAGAAGAGAAGGCTGAGGGAAACACCATTCAACTTTTGGCACAGCACATACGGCAGCTGGCGCAGCTGCCGTATTTTAGACACAATTGCAGAATTTCTCTTATTCTGCAATATTTGCCCATTTGAAATGACCTCAGCCACTCCTGTTGTCCATTTTCTGTGTTGATTAACCATATTTGTTTGCATCACTTGATAGAAAAGAAACCAGTTTGCCTTGTTTCCTTTCCATTTTGCCAAATTGGACAGACTTTGGTTACAAGAAATATCATAAATGTGTGTTTTCCTAGCTACACAGGGCTCTTTAGGCACCTGGTTTAGGAGGTTTTTAACTAAAAGTGTCATGTTACATTTCATAATTTCTCATATTTGCCATTTTGTGTTTGTTTTTTTAAATAAGTGTACATTGTGAATATGGTTTTGATTAGACCATCCAGTCTGCACGCTGTATAAAGTATTCAAATCAATTCAGATAATTTCATTGGATCCAACTAATGAACTATTCTGCAGATGCAACAGAATATTTGATGTGGGAAAGTTCATTCTCACGACCTCATCGTTACTGCTGAGTTATTTTCTTAATTGATTATTGCTTTACACTGCACCGACTGTAACGGGAGTAAATAAAGCAGCCTTGTGGTTTCTCGGATCCTTGATTTTAGGACATTCCCTCCCTTTTACACATTATTTAGATTTATTAGAAAGTTATAGTTTAAAAGCTAACTTTTGCTGCCGGGATCAATCTGAAGGCTCAGTCAACCTGTTCCTCCCACAAAATCCATACCCGTCAGGTTGGAGATAACGCTGACGTGGCGAGGACGACGCCAGCAACAACACTGGACACCATCCTCAAGTAAGATCTGAGTTAGTCTTCTCTTTAAACACCAATGCCTTTTGGATCCAAGCACTGCAGTCACGACCAGAATAGGTTTGTACTTCCTCTGGATCCCATTGGCTCCCGGGAGTGCTTGATTCCGTGCCAGCATCATTTTGACAACAAAGCTCATTTAGGTCGTAACCGGCATGTCGATGGCAAGTCTTCACTGCAAATACAACAGTTTGGCGTAGTTAAGTAGATCATCCAGGTCCGTGTTGATGTTTCCATGTCGACAGACCCCGGAAAACCCAAGCACACCCGTCTTCTACTTAGGTCACGGTACCTCTGCTTGTACCACCATGAGTGTGTTGTTGTCTGCATCTGCGAGCTGGAAACACACTTACCAGTGTGTGTCCAGATACAGGAGTACTGGAGCTTATCAAGAACACACTCCACTGCTGCTGGAGACAGAGCCACATGCGTAATGCCCCAATCAGGCTTGTCCGTGCCAGCGGCACACAGTCACACTCGTACGGCTGCGCTAATCTCCACTGGGGTGATTTCTGGCTGCACCAGCAGGTGGGTCGGAGTCGCCTTCGCCACGTTCTTTCAGCACTGCAGCGCCTCCCGCAGCCTTCAAAATCCTCCCCGGCGGAGATCCACGAGCCCGATGCGGCGGAGATTTCAGGTTTGCCTCCAATTTCGGCAGCCGCCGCCGGACTTTGCCGGGCTGTCGCTGTTGCTAGACTCACCTCAGCCAGTCTGTCACGCTCACTCGGCGGTGCTCCGCGGCCTGAGCAGCTGGTGCTGCGTGCTGCATGAGGCCGGGGCTGGACTCCCACTCGCCAGAGGCACCGTTCACAGCTGCCATCCTTCACACTAAGTGGGATCTTACCGGCCACACAAGAAGGCCCTCCAAACGTTTACCCCAGAGACTCACAGCGGTGCCCGCAGCTGATCACAGCCACCCCCCCACACCCCCACACCCCCTATCCCCTCCTGAAGAAACACTGATTCTTATCTACCAATGGAAGGGAGGTGAGGTACAGTGGTAAAGGTCCTGGGGAAGCTATCAATTAATTTATTTATGTTGCCTTATCAAATATAAATATGTCTCCTGGAAATGGGAATGAAAATGGATCTGAAATCTGTGAAATCCGCAACAGCAGCGCCAGGCCTTTTTTTTTTGATGCACAGTAGTTGCTCAGCCCGATAAGATCAAAATATTTCTTGCAAGACTAATGTATTTCAGAGACAGACACCATCAGCAATATCCTTCTGAGCCGTACAAGGAAGTGGCCTTGCCTGCAGCTACACATCACGCCTACATATCTGACTGGTGACCATGGGTCTAGATATAATCTGCCTGTTTAAAATGCAGTCAGACAACGGCATTGGTTCAATATAAGAGCATTTATAATAATATGTATGGTACTGAATCGAGTGTCTGCCGGATTATGCTGAGCCTCTGCATTTCAGCACGTTGAATTTTATACAAAGTTTAAAATAGATTGCATATTTATGCAAATGCGTGTGAAATCTCCATGGGTAATAGCTCTAATGCATCAGGGTAATGTTTGGATTCCAATCTTTTTTCCATTTCTGTTTTCGGATTCTCGCAAAACTGCTAAACATTTAAGGTGACAAATGTTTGCATAAATTCAAATAAAGGTTTTTGGGGTTTTTTTTGTAGGATTGGCAACAGCTCAGAGAAACTGGGCCCCATTCATCACAACATAATTGCTAATGTTGCTTTATTTTCTCCTTGAAGTCTTCTCGAAACGTCCTTAAGAGCTAGAGTATGGACGCGGTGCTATTTCTAGCTAAGTGTCAAAAACAAGCCTCAAGGTGACAGCAGCACAGATGTGTGATTTATGGTTTAAATTGATCGGCGGGGGCCGCTCTATTGCATTGCTGAACTCAACTGCTCTTTGTATGGCTATTACCTGAGAGAGAAACCTTGCATTCCAATACACGGAGGCTGCATGGCTGTCTTTCACATTATTAATGGCTCAGCTCCAATCCCAGCCGTGGCTTGATCAATAGCTTCTGATCCCGGCAGAAGCCTTCTCATTGTGTAAATGAGCGAGAGTATCTATGTGTTTCGCCTGTTTAGACTGCCCATCACCTCTTAATCACATGTTTGTGTTTGACTCTAGCTGTAGTTCAAGATCTAATAATTGCATACAAATCAGTGCTTGGTTGATCAGGGAGTGCTTTCCCTTGTTGGTTTCCTCTTCTGCATTAGAGCTCCTTCTCAGCAGCCATTTCCCCCACAAATAAACACTCAAAGACATCGATTTCCAAACTCAGATTTGGTCCCCTCCAGGTAGAATGAATATAAACCACTCCTGTTGTTGAACTTAAGGAGAGGCCAACTGCAGTCCAATTATCTTGTCAGAAGAGTTTTCACCTCTCATCTGAAAGGCTTCTCTTTTGTGCGTGTTCCTGTTGCAAACTAGCCATGAGTCAGAAGACTGTTGGACGTGCTTGGATCAGCTTCCTGCTTCACAAAAGTGTGCTTCAATTGGATGCCCAACTCTAAAACCCAGAAACACATCATGTATCACTCAGCTCCATATTTAACCTTAATCATCCCAGTTAATGGCAACCCTAACCCTGACCTAAAACCCAAATCTAACCTCAACCTTAAAACCATGTCATTTAAAAATTGCCAGGACCAGGAAAAATGTCCTCACTTTGCTAGTTGAATGGTGTGCTTTGGTACTTAAAATATAATAGGAACACACACACACTCACAAACACACATATAAGTGGCCTAGTAGAAGGAAAGGGATTACACAGTAGGTAGCTCACTCCCAAAGATGCACATTTTATTCATTATCTATTCATCACTTTAAAATAAATACCCAGACTATGCAGTGGATCACTTCAAATGCCTGCGAAGATCATGAGCTAATGAGAGTGTAAATGAGGCCCAGGCTAGTGGGGGAAAAGACCATATTGATTTAAATGACTACTATGTGTATATTTCTAAGTCTTGTGAATTTTAGAAGCAGTTTTATCCAGAAATATTGGACAAGGCTGCAGCTCTCGTTTCTGGAAACACAGAATTTATTCTGCTTCTTCTTCACTCACTTCCATCGACACAGGGATCAGAAGTTAACTTTTATTTTGGGTTGAACTATTCCTTAAAGTCAGCTTTGTTGCTGATAGTGTTGGCACTATGCACATTTGATGAGATGGTGAGCAGCATTAACAGAATTAAGGTCACTTTGGATGATGACTAATGAAGAGCACTGAGTATTGTAGCAAGCAGAAGTTCATTGAGGGGGAGTTTACAGTCATCAAGTGAACAACAGTGGGGTTGTTGTTTCTATAGTGTTTTAAGTACTGTACAAATATTCTGCGCGGCCTGAAACTGCATTAAAGCTGCTTCCAATAAGGCCGTGGCGAGGATGCAGGTGATAGAACTCTGAGGCGTTGAGCGTGAAGAACCGACAAAATGTCAACTTAATGAAGAGAATTTAGGAAATGTTAGCAGGTCATCAAAGTCAAATTAAGACCCATCAGATCGAAGATGTTCTCCTGGATAAATGCAGACCTTTTGCTGCTCGCAGATAAGACAGTCAAGCATGTCAGCACATTTCTTTGGCAATAAGGCAAATAGCAGACGAGAGCTAAGTGGTCAGTACTCTCCGACGGACATTAATACCCATCTATCACACTCAGGTAAAAGTGATGTATGAGTGTGGACACTGAACCAAGGTCTGGGGAACACCTGACATGTTCTATCTTTACTACGGCCGTGATGGCAGGTGATATGTGGAGCATCTGATTGATGGCAGGGACCCTGATGTCCCATCAGAGGATGAGAATCAGCCCATTTCTTGTTCTCCGCACTGGCGAAGCCACTCAGAAGACGAGACAAAGCCGGAGAGATGTGCCCTTGTCTGGGCTCATCTTGTTATTTATCTTCCCCTCAATATCAGGCCTGTTAATGGACCTGTTGCAATGAAGTGTCAATGTTGTTTTCATTTTTCACATTCTCTACATGTCCAGAACGCTATTAAGCAGCAGCAGTCTGCAACAGTTAAATTATACACTGTGGGCACGAGACAGTTCTGGTCTAATGACCTTCCAGACCAAGCAGGATGTTCCTGCCATTCTGGTCTACAGCAATTAGGATAAACTCCTGATGTATATAACAGAATATGGAACTACCCATTAAACTAATGGTTGGCTGGTCTAAAATGCTGATTTCAAACATGAACTGAGGGTTGATTTCACTGCAAATGTTGGCAGCATGATGGGTTCATTACGATTCGCTGTAATGGGCAGATGTTTCATGAGACGCCTGAGAAGGAAAAATGGACATGAACGTAATTATAATATATCAAGTCCTGTCTGGATGCTAATGTTCCATCCGGAGACAAACCTGATGGAGCAGCGATTCAGCATCGCATCGCACATCTTGGAATTGTTGACGTGCGATGAAATTGTGTGTTTGACATATTCTGAGGGGGTACCTGGAGTCCTGCATGGGACCCATTGTTCTCTCTCATTAGCTAAGACATTCCACTCGGTAGCTCTCCGTGTTTGTCTTTTCCACAGAAAGTGGTATCTCTGCTGGAACCGTGTCTTTCTACAGTATGTCACACTCATTTATATTCCCAAAGACACCTCACAGCAGTGGGCTATACTGTTCTGACCCATTATATAATCCCCTGTGCACTACAGAGCTGTGTCAACGTCCCTGTGAACTGATTGGCTATCCAGATGTATCCATGCAGACAACTAAGAAGAGGTGTGAAGGGGACTGAAGAAGCACCATATATGAAGAGATTACTCATTTAAAGATGGGCTCCAATCATGACATGCAAAATTCACATAGGTGGGAAGGTGGGGATGGAGCCGTTTCTCTGCAGACGTTATCAAAATAACAAAACTGGCCCAATTCCTGAAGACTTATGGACCTCCCAAGAGCTGATCTGCCAGCTGTGGAGATGTCAGCATCAAAAACTTACTGCTTTTCTAGATTACATACAACGCAGCTAGCCAAATGAATCCATGCAGGAAGGTTCCAGGCTTTTCTGCACCATGTTTTTATACTGATATCCTGCCGACATCTAAGCTGAGCCTGGAGGATGCAGCTCTAGCATAAAGGTGATGGGTTAGCTGTGCTTGATCCTCACGTTCTGGCCCCTGCTTAAGTTTCAGCCATACAGCAAATGCTCCACTTGACTTCTGTGTTTCTGCAGAATGCAGAACGCATAATTTGATAGAAACATAATAAGTCTTTATCATTTCACATGCATCTTAATCCCCCTTCAGCTCATTGTAACACAGTTTGGTGGCTTTGTCTGCTTAAGCCTTTCGCAAATGTTCTGTTTGACATCGAATTTCACAGCCTTAGATTTCATTTGCACTGAGGATGCGTAGAGAAACGTCAGCAGGCAGGATGTTCCATTTTATTGCCGCCGTCACCGTCATCATCTTAGATTTATGGGTTATTGCTGGTTTAAGTCAATTCAAAGGGAGGTCCATATTTTCATTTTTAAACTGAATCATCTGAATCATGATGGACTGACAGGCGAAATGCTGCCTAATGTGATTCTCCGAGGCCACTAAAAGCAAGGCGGAACCTCCCGCTCCAGCTGAATGTTGCTTTTCTTTCAGTGCAGGTTGGCTGCAGACCTCTGCTGCTTTTATCTGCTTCTGTTTTGTTTGTTTTTTGTTTGTGTTCTTTTCCGCGATGATGCTGCAGCAGCCCTGAAAACGAAGCAAAACACCCGTTCCAGATTTCCCTACAATCACTCCATGGGTTCATTATGTTCTCGACGGCGGCCGAACTCTTTTCACGGACTCCGCTTGGTGTTTTAGTGGTTTCCTTTACTGCTCAGCAGAAGTCGGACTGTAGAAGAAGGTTGAGTTCTGCACTGCGCAGAGAAACTGACCTGAGGTAAAACACGAGCACAGGTGGTGAGTGCTACAAAGAGTATTGCTCCTCCCCAGGAATGCTTGATAAACTCTGACAGATTCCACCTACAAGGCAGACACCCTGTCCCTCGCCCTAACAGCTGCCTTCCTGTTTTCTTTTGTTTTTTTAATTCCTTTCTTTCATTTTAGTTCTTGTGCCACGTCTGTGTATCTGCAGGAGTTTGCTCTCTCTGATTGTAACGGTCACACTAATTGGGAGGAATATTCTATCCCGCTAATCTCTTCATCCCAGCAGGGAAATGGATGTTACTGTCTGACTGTCGCCTTTGCAATGGTAATGAATGCTGCACTGTTCAATTCAACTTTATTTATACCGTGTCTGTTACAACCAAAATTGTATCTTGGCTCTCTCCGTAAACCTGGAGCCTAACCCCTCAACAAGCAACAGAGGCAGGCTGTGGCAGGCCGAAATGGGAGGGGCCCCCTGCTGGGTAAAGAGGGAGGAGGAGGGGGGGTGAAAATCGATGCAAATCCATCCAACAGTTTCACAAACCTTCAAAAACAAAACAAAACAGAAACAGACAAGGCTTCATTCTTTGTAGTGCATGGCTAATTGTTCACATGGTCCTATTGTCTAAAGCACATGTAATGTGCCCCCCCCCCCAACACACACACAAACATTGATCTACCCCCCACCCCAGTGTTCAGGGTTGCTGTGACAACACCATCGAGGCTTCATCATACCAAAGGCTTGTTAATTCCACATTGTGTAATTTGCAGATTTGATAAATGGAAATCCAATATTGCAGACTCGGCAGAAACATTCAGCCACACAAACATGGCGACCGACGTGAGCGTTACAGATCTGACCCCTTAGCCGCTTTACAGGTGAGAAGCCCCGATCGCTGCTAGTAATACTGACGGGTGGCTGCGTGTGGGCACGCACGGCACTGGAGGACGCGACAAACAATCCAGACCTTCAGACACAGAAAAGAGGAAGCAGGTTGTCACGGATAACAGTTTTTACATCGGGTCGTGTCAGCAGCAAGCGGGGGGGGGGGGGGGGGGGGGGGTGTCGGTGGATTCAAACATTTCTGTATCTCCGGGTACGTACAAGAATGTGCACTTCGCTGCTGTTTCAATGGCTGCCTGTTCTTCTGAGTTCCTGAAAGCCTTGCCTTGTCCACTATCACGTCCGCTTCACGTGTGCTGCTTTCTCCCCAGAGAGGTCTTCAGCTCGCAGGTTGTGCCCCCTCCCCCCTCAGAAAATAGTTTGCAGCTCAGCTGATGTTTAAGTTTTACTTTCACTGGTCTCCTTTTGCGGGTCATTATAGTCACTCTAAATTCATGCATGAAGCATGAAGTCCTCATCTTTTTCCGTAAAAATACCCCCCCCCCCCCTTTTAATTAATTCTATGCAAATACAAGATGTCACACTTCTCTCCACCTCTGAAGATGCACCGTCCAAAGGGAGCAGGCCCCTTCAGTAGATCTTGGCAAGTGAAAACCATTATTATTTTCAGTGCGGCCAAGTTTGGCGATAATGGAAACATCCATCAAGACTCCCGACCTTGGATTCAAAGGAGAGTGAACATATTTAACTTGGTCTAAACTGGGTTTTAGTTTGACAGTTGGGCCTTTTTAGTTTTATAGTTGCTTTCAACACCTCTGAGTAGTTACTTACGCTCACATTCAGTAATACAAACATTGGCAAAGCACAATGTGCAAATGCCAGTGGAAATCTGTGTGTGTCTGTGTGTGTCTGTGTGTGTGCGTGAGTGTGTGTGGGTGTGCTTTGACACAGTGGGTCCCAGTGGAAATACTGCTGTCTGCCAGTTTAATACATTGATCAATTAGTGATCATCAGCTCTAATGACCATATTAAGGCCCTCAGCCCCAAAACAAAAGCTGTCATCAGTCATTGGAGCCTCCTGTGCTCTGGGTTCCATGTTTCACCTGCTCAGTTCCTGGACTATTTATGTTAGCTTTCTGTGCTAACGTAATGAAGATCGATCCTCACTTGATATCAGATAGATTCTTTTTTTTTTTGCAAATGTTTACGGGGATAACTGGCTGCCAAATCGACCCTATAAACAACAGTTTTGCACATTTGCATTCACTTACACTGACAGAGTAGTGAACGTTCAGCGCACGACCATCAAATGTGACAGGTTTGGGGCTATTTTGAGCTCAACGAAACAGAGATTAGATGGTTACCGAGCTGTGTCCTATATTCAACAATTACTGAAGTCTGTGGGGTTTATTGACGAACCATGTCCACAGAGTTGGGATAGAAGTGCCAAAATGATTTTTGGAATGAAATATCACATTTGATAGCCTTTAATTAATGAATGACATTCAAACAGTTAAAAGGAATGAAAACTGACTTCTCACAGCTCGCCCACTTCTGCTGACCTTCCCTATAAAAAGCTGTGGACATTTTTTCTCTCCATGTTTATTTTTCACAGCAAAATTGCAGGTAAATGCTGGGGCGGGGGGGCTACGAGATGGAGGGTGCTTTTAGTGGCACCTCGGGCAAGCTATTTTTAATTTGCCAACAAAGGCGCCGATGCCTTTTTGCCGCTGCCTTCATACTGTTTCAAGCACAATCCGAGCCGCGGGGAACGCTGAGCCGCTCATTTGCATGACAGGTATTGGTAAATCGGATGTGGGGCCCCAGACGAGGGTGGGCCAGCAGCCAGGCTTTCAGAGCTTTATTCACATAGGAAGCGTTTGTTGTTCAACTCCGTCTGGTCACG
This sequence comes from Takifugu rubripes, assembly GCF_901000725.2. Classification (NCBI taxonomy): domain Eukaryota; kingdom Metazoa; phylum Chordata; class Actinopteri; order Tetraodontiformes; family Tetraodontidae; genus Takifugu; species Takifugu rubripes. The sequence continues at coordinate 45,560 of NW_021821579.1, read as the reverse complement.
GTTCTGCACCACGTTTCGTCGCAGCACGGACTGGGAACGTTTGTTTAAATATTGATAATCCATTCTTTGCTTTTTTTTGTGTGTGCGCATTTGTGCACAAATTTATTCGGCACCTCTTTAATGAGATCGTTCCTTTGGTGACTGCCAGTTATGGGCGAGCCTTGAGGACTAGAGCAATCAATGGTTTTTGAAAAGGTTTGTTTCATTCAGCACGTGTATATCCTCAAAGATGGCACAGATCTAACGGTGGTCTGTTTGCAGCGGGGACGAGGTAACATCGGGATAAATGCGCCGGGACATCAGCACTGCAATTCCAGACAGCGAGGAGAGGATCGATCCGATTTCAGTGGTTGTCCTGGCCTTTTTATGGGGGCATAACATGTTTTATGGATGAGGCTCCTGAATTATTTTCAACCTTAAGTTAATATGCAGAGCATCTACTGGGGAAGGTCGGCAGAAATAAGGAGCTGCCCGCGGTTTTGTCAGCGTTCGTCGAGCTACACGAGGCTGGTTTAATTTGACACAGTCTGAGAGCTCCTGCTGCCCTTGAGCTTAACATTTGATAAAAAGGAGCATTTTGGTGGGGGAGGGGGGTGGTGTTTCGACTCATCTGTTTTAATTGGCTGCGTTTCCTGTGAGTCAGGTTTAGATGAGTGTGTTCAAAATGACCCAAATGTTAGATTAGTTTGAGCTTGTTGATATTTGGACTTTCTGTCACTGGTCGTGTTACTGCGTAGAGTCCGGTCCTATAATGAAATTAGGGCAGTATAGAAAATTAATTATGGGAGCTTAATTAATGACAGCGGGACATCGTTTTATTAATTACACGTAATGCCTGCTGTGTACAGTGAGTGTGCCGTGACGACTCCCCCGCAGCGGCATTGGTTAACATTGTTTTCTAGAGGAAACGTGTCTTCTGTAAACCCGACGTTTCGTGAGCATTTATCTGACCAGAAACGTACCGTTTTACTGTTTAGTGCAGAGGTTTTAACGAGAGCCCGCAACAGGTAAAGTCCACATCTCTTATGGCTGATTTCGATTTCAGGAGCAGAAGGGGTTCTTGGTTCTTGATAGCATCAATTAACAGCATCAACAGCATCGTCGGCAGCAACTTTCATGCTGCATTTGTGCTAAAATCAATACAAAAGTTTGTGCCTAGAAGTGGTTTCATCTCCTGTAGAATAGCACTCTGTGTTTGTGTTGGATTTGTAAATGCAAGCCCCAACACACACACACATATACAGAGCACATACCTCTTTTCTATATGTGCTCTCCTCTCTGTATTGTGGTAATGTAAAGGGAACCGAAGTGTCATCAAAGCACAATGGCAGCTTTTTCAGCTCATCCCAGCTGTGCTTCGGCTCCAGCATTTCTCATCTTCATCACTTCATCACTTCATCACTGCTTTAAACCGGATCCAGCAGCACAAGGGGTCACTGAATTGATTTTTATAATGGCCAGCCTGCAGCCACATTCAGTAATTACAAATAATAATTTTTAGCAGAGATCATTGTGCCCTGCTGAGTGTTGTGTTTAGGGGGGGGGGGGGCAACTATAGCTCACATTTGTGTGTGGAAAAGCTGCGATCCAGTCCGAATATCTCGGTTATATTTTCTGATATATTGTGCAAAATTAGAAGCGAATCCAGGTGAATCTTGAAGGATAGAGACAGCTAATGGAACGTGATACTAAGTAGATCTGATATCGTGCCTAATTTGATGCTCATTATCCAACCGTTGCCATGTAAACCGAGTATGTTATGGATCAGCAGGCAGAGACGTGCAGGAGAAGGTTTCCTCCAGACAGGTGCAGCAGACAGCGTGCTGGTGAATATCATTACCTACACTAATTACTGCCTCTCCTGCTCACTGCTGAGCGGGAGGGGAGACAAACAGCTGGGTGTGAACACGTAACATGACTCCGCTCAAGGTGAAAAGTTTTGAAGGTTTATATGGGCTCAGTAACACTGAAACAGGAAAAAACTCTGGAAAGAATAGATTGAACATATGTTTGATATCATGAACTATCACTATTAGGGCTGCGTTGGAACAAAGAAATAAAACTTGAACCTGTTTCTTCTCTCTGCCCGTTTTATGAAACAAATTACTCAATCCAATATTGTTTTTATTCCCTGTCTCTTGTAAAATTCCAAAACACTTTTTGATTGATGTGAAACCATTAAAAGCCTTGCACCATGTTGTTGCTCGACATGCTGTTAGCTATAAAATGTCTGTGCTATGAATTCAAGAGCAAACAGACTCATTAATCACTCAAGAGCAAGAGAATAAATCACAAATGGATTCACTGAGGCCTGAATAAAACAGCCTTTGTCAATAACTTGAGGCCTGTTTAATTAAACTGAGCAGAGTCATGTTATTTATTTTAATGATATATTTTTCTTATTTATTTATATTCTCAAGTCATTGTCTCATTTCCCTCAAATTTCTCAGGAGTCTTCAGGTCCAGCTGACATGGCTGATACACACTGGAAGCGCAGATCACTGGATTTGGCTTTGCTGACCTTCCTCCTGCTCCTCATCCTCCTCCCTGAAGCCAGGTACAGTGCAGACTGGATGTTATTTACCTCCCCCTCACCTTTTCCTTTTCTTTCTTCACACTGCTGCTTTGATCCTGGTGATTTGTTATAAGAAATTCTTTTATCAATCAGATTCACCAGACAACACCATCACAGACTGATATCAGATTACTCTAATCAGATTAAATGTCATATTATAAACATGAAATATCCAAAATTCTATCATCTGGGTTTGGTCCTTCCAATCAGCCTCCAACAGTCAAGCCAAACATTAGCCGTGGGGGAAGGGGGGGTGCAGTGTAAATCACATTAAAGACTTTGCACATCGGGAAAAGCTCACCCAACCTGGGAGAAAGCCGACTGAGGAAGGAAATCAGACCAGTGTGACAGGGATTAGCCCAGTTCACTTCCTCTTTGTGCCACTTGGCTCTGCCTGGTTGTTCCGAGCACACAGAGGTTGTAATTGCGTTTATTAAATTAAACAATGTGGCCAGAGTGATGGTCGAGCCTGGCAAGATCTCAGAAAAGGAGCCAGCTTCGGCTGTAATTCAAGGACCTAAATGTATTGTATGCAAATCACCGCCAACCACTCAGGGCAAAGCTTGCTGTTGGCATCCTCGTACCGTAATCGAATCATCGTGTGCGCTGGTCTGAGATTGTTTGTGCTCATGGGGAAATGTAATGTTGGCACAAAATGAGCCCTTATTACGTTCTAAGTCAAAGCTGTGGATAGATTCGGCTGTATGTCCTCAGGGGATGCAAGAACATGTCGATAGTTTTAAATTTTCTCCAGCATAAAAAGGATTCCTGGCAATTTGTCACTGACAAAACTCAGAGAGCTATAAAATCAAAGATTTTCTTTCCCAGCAGTCTTCGCAGTATTGTGGTCAATCAGCAAGCGTCCTTTAGAAACCATTTGATTAAGATTGATGACACAGTTCTATTCTCACTGGTCAGAAACAAACAGGGATATGAGTGCTGCCAGTTTGTGCGTGCGACGGCGTTTGGAGTCAGTAGTGACCATGATGTGGAGGTGTGGGGGCGAAATTCCATCCGCCAGGAGCAGCCGTTTGTCCCGAACTTTGACTCCATTTTCTTCCCAATTAAACCAAAAGCTTGTTAAGGTGATCCTGTAGCATCTCTCTCTACATGAGACCAGGAAAAACATCAGCTAGTATCAATATTTTTAAGCATTTGAATATAAAACCACTCTGCACCAGTGTTGAATCCTCAGTCAGATGTCTTCTTTGGAAAATAAATAACTGGCACCATCAGTTTGTTAAATCTGACTAAAAATTATTGACAGAATCAAATGTCTCTGTAACAATGTCGATAATCCCACTTTGAGCGCTAATTGGCCAGTAAAGTTCAAGTTGCAGAAGTTTAGAAATAATCTTCAAAACAGGAATACGTTGCAGAAGGTGTCGTATCAGCACTGCGCTCCTGCCTGTGAGATCCGCCACCTCCCTGAAGCCTGCCGATGCTATCAGCACCTCCCAAATCGGCTTTGCCATAGCTGAGGCTGTGGGAGAGTTTCCTAACGGATTAAGGTGTGACAGACAAATCCTCTGTATAAGGGTCTGTCATTCCGCACCTCACCAAATTTCCTCTTTTTCTCCCCACTGAAAACGCAGCTGATTATGTTATTATTCCCTAGAATCCATGTATTACATCCAAACAAGTGTGTTTTCACACTGGTGACGAAATCCATCCGCTCGCCTTCACCTCCAAACTTCCACCATCCTTGTCCTCAGCCAACATCTAATAAGGGAGGGCACTTAGACGCTCTTGATGTCTGCTTTGTGTATCATCTATTACCAACCTGCTAGCTAACATGGCACATAATCAATAGCGTTAAGAATGAGAGTTCCAGCCATACACTTTGGCTCCAGATTGGGTCTGAATTTGACTGGCCTCGACCCCCTTTTCCTTAATCGCAAACGCCCATAAATTATTCATTCTGCGTGGGATCGCTTTGAGATGCGACCTGGTCAACAGACACCATTGCATTTTGGTGGTGTTGTCAAGGTTACTGTGTCACAGGTCCAGACAAGGGCAATGCATTCACAGCCGAGCCACTTTACTGATTGAATGACCGCACAAAACAACTCATACAACAAGCCCGAGGTGAGTTTGGGGTGAGTTTCCCAGGATCAGAAATGATCAATAATTATGATGTGTAATGATTGAGTTTACCAGCTACAAATATAATACTACACTGCCATTTTCTCACTGAATGTAAGATAGGCACTGCTATTTTTAGAAGTAGCAATGGAGCCGTTTTTATAGTGAAGGTCAGTCAGAACTCAAGTCGTCTTTGTGGGTGTAAAGCAGCGGGTCAGGCCAACTTCCTGTCATATCAATCTCAGCCCTGCAGAATTGCATGTACGCACAATTAGTTTAAGTACAAAAAGGTCGAAGTGGTACCAGAGAGCGCTGCCGTTGCTCCTAAGATTAAATGCTCAGTTTGGCTGACTCGGTCTTTATTTTACAGATAGGTTTAGAAAAGGCCTACAGCTGTTGAAAATTGCATGGTTGTATAGTGTTTATAGCATCAGTGTATCAATCAGCCCTGAAGATCACGCTGCTTCCTGTACATTACAGATCAACAGCCAATTTACGTTGTATCGAGTCACCCGAATTAGCAACACGGTGCCACAAACAGCCGATATTTTACAGGACATTATAGAAACACAGAAAACCATCCACAATATGACTGTTTTTAACTGGTCAGACCTAAAAATGCTTGATGTTCCTACAGAAAGTTTATTTGATGCCTGTACGGATGGTATTGTTGTGTCATTGTGGCCAAAAAAAATCTTCAAAAAATGTCATTGATCTGTTCTCTAATTGCTTCCAAGATCCAGGCAAGTTTTTTATCGATATAGTGAGTTTGCCTGGCGATCTTTAAAGTGACCAATCAGTGGGAAACCCCAGCAGGCATGAATCAAACTGAGTCTTAAATGGATTTCCCCACAAGGTGCCTGGACAGTGAACAAACAACAGCCTGTCAAGAAAGAAGACAAACATGTTCACTCGTATTTAGATGTATTTCTTTCATTACCACGGTCGAAGCCCTGCTTCTGTCTGATTCCCCTCAGAACACACCATTCGGTACATTCAGTCTTTCACCCACGATTCCATTTGAAGTCTGGCTGTGGCTAAACAGTCACTTCAATACAGATTCAAATCTTTCTATGCGTAATTTCTCCCAGAATTACTCTGAGTGTGTGGAACAAAGGCTTTTTTCAAGGCTGTGCGTAGGTGGGTGGTTGAGAAGTCTGTAGTCTGAAATCAAATCTGCTTTTATGTGATTCTGTTTACTGAGGCTGATGCCACATACGCCACATGTTTCTTTTCAAATGTTGCAAACAAATGCAGGTGAGCTGTTCCCCCAATACCCATTATGTTCTGCTCCTGGCTACAGTGGTTGTCTGATCTCTAAAACTACAAGCAAGAAGTTGTGGATATGCCACAACGTACAAAAGGCAAGAACACAGAAGCAAAATATGAGTGTTCTTATATAGTCTTGAAAAAGGATCTTGGATACAGACCATTTCATATCCCCTGCAGGGTGGGTAGGTTCCCCCAGCCTGTGTAAAACCAGCCTCTACAGTAAATCACCCAATTCCGAAAACCACGTAAGCTGTGAATTGAAAATATTTAAGCTATATATATATATTAAGCAAACCGTTATTGGCCAGCACATCCTTGTAATCATGTGGCTGTGTAATAGATTATCGATGTTGATTTGCTCACAGATTAGCACTTTATGGTATCCTGTTAAACAGGAAATAGGCATTAATGATAAGCTTTGTTAACTACTGTAAATCCTGTGTCCACAAACATTTAAGCAGAAGAGGAGCTTTCGCAGGATCCAGCAAAATAAATTTGTGAGGAAGATTGTGGGGAGGATAATTGCATGAGGTGACATCAGCAGTTCTGAAGATGTGGAACTATCTTTTGATACCAAAAATTTGAGGATGCCAGTGAGTGCACGAAGGAAAACAGACAAAAATCCAGTTGTTTTGGGCTGCAGAGGTTGGACCAGGTGTTGTCCCCCTCTTGTGACTTTCTTCCATTTTTAGTTTGCACACATTGTCTCAACAGTTGTGTGGATACACAATTTTGAGGTCTTAGTTTTAACATCATCCTTTAAATTCCAGCACATTTCTTTACAGGTTTGCAGTGAGGAATCAAATTTGTGTTCTTTGGAGTTGTGAGCACAAAGTTAATCACATCAAATAAAGCATCATTTGCCCAATTTATGAAATGGCACATTTATAAATTAGAGAGGGGCACTTAACAAAAGCAGGTATATGGGAGAAATGGGCTCTAGATTAATAGAGCGTGAAGCTTTTAGCTCCTGAAATGGGTTGGAAATATTGACATTTTCTGCTAGAGACTGGGTGGGAAAAATGTTGAATGGAGCGCTGAGAGATGAGCAACACGTGTTACAGAAATGGAAAACAATCAGAGGACCCTGGTGTCAAGGATGTAGCATAGCCACCCACATGAGCATAAAAAGACCAGTGTGCACGTGTGTATGTGTCTGTGTGAGTGTGTGTGTGTGTGTGTGTGTGTGTGTGTGCGTGCAGTCCATGATTGATGTAAATATCTGCAAAGCTAAAGCCAATATGGTCCAGATACATTTATGAATTCCATATCCAGCTAAGTGTGCACTTTCTTCTTTAGAATTTGCGATAAGATTTTCAATTTTCCAAGGTAAATGCCATCCACAACCCCGTCAGGTCTCGGGTTGTTTTTAATCTAGCGTGAATCTGTCTCCAGCCTTGTCGTGAAAAAAAACTGAGCGAGGAGCGGCTTGTTATTGAGCTTCCTTACAGTAACAAATGACGTCTTCAGTGCTGCTGATGCAGGTGATTGTGCCTTCCTTATCCCAGTAGATACAGCAGACGAGTGCTGCGAGTGACGGAGGTACGGCTGTTTTTGTTCTAAAAATGCCTCAGAAACTGGGTTGATGTCACAAACATTGATACCTCCCATTCCAGATCCTATCTGTGCTGGATCACTTCCTGCTGTAGCAAGTGATGCATTATTCTATCCAGCGCTTTTCACCGAGGTGCTTCCTGCGCTACATGAACTGTTTCTCATTTTCCCACCTGCGTGGAACACGTTAATTACAAACGTATCTGTGAAATGTTAAATATAACTGCCGCCATTCGTCACGTTACTAATTTACCGTTAACGCAGAACGTCTGGAAACACGGCTGCGGAAATGCTAACTCCCTGACCTCGGTTGCCAAGGCAATAAATTGAAGCCAGCCAGAGATCACGGGCACCGAGGTCTTTGCAAAACTGATAAAAATCCTTGATCTCACAAGGTAGTTTTACAGCTAAGAACTTGTGTGGGTGGATTGTAAAGGAGTCAAGGCTGGCCTTCAGCACCTGAGTCACAGAAACCGGCTGACCATTAAGGCAGATCTGGGACGAGCTACAAGAAATTATTGAGCCAGCAGACACAACAGTCATGGCTGGCTTTTTTTAAATCTCCCATTGCCCCCATAGCCAGTCAGATAGAAGTGCTTTGTTGGCCAATTTGCTCCTGGTACTCGCTGTAAATTTACATTTGGTCATTGATTTCCACTATCTGAGAACACCGCACTTGTTGAGTTTCTCTAACTTTAGCTTCCTAATGAGGATCACTGGGATCCGTGCAGGCGACTTTAACTTGGCCTCCACTTCTACCTTAACTGGAACTATTGGAAACTGCAGAAACTGCCAGCTAAACTGAATATAATCACCATCTTTCATCATGGCCCCTGGGATATATTATATAAATATATCAGACATTAACTTTGTCTTCAAAGTTTAAGTGTCAGAAACAGAAAAAAATGGGTAAGAGTTTGGCTTTGAGGGCGTTTGATGCTGGTTCTGACAGAAAGGTGTCTGAATAAAGAGTCGTATATAGAGCTGCATGGCCACGGACCAGTGCCTCGTCCCCTGCCAAATCCTTGAGTCCTATCATCCATGTGGATCTTATATGGAACTATATTCTCTGTAGCCTCTTCCAGCAGGATAATGCTCCTGCTACAACGCAAACATGGTTAAAGAACCATTTAAGGAGTTTGAGGCAAATACCCCAGAATCCGTCATCTGTGGACCTCTAAACTTCAATCCAGAGAGAACCCAGTGTCCACTTAATAGATTTAAGAAGCCTTTCTAGCGTGAGCGTCTGAAACTGATGGGAAGGATTCTGAAGGTTTGCCGCCTCCACCTCATGAGGTACTGACACGAAACCAACAAAACACCATCTTACAATGATCAAAATGACATGTGTTCACATGGTATTAAGCTCCAACTGTACAAAATAGGTTGTTAGTGCAGATCTCTCCAAAGGTGGAGGATGACGCGTTGTAGGTTTGGGAGCGAAACACTGAATCGGGTAAAGCCAGCAGCTGTCGCACCCCCACACCCTCCACTGCCGCCGCCATCCCTTTGCTTCTTTGCATGCGCATTATCAGACAGAAACAGACAAGATGAGGACAGAAGAAAGAAACAAACAAGGGAAATCAGTCACATTGTCGAGGCTTTGAGTGAGCTGTCGGTGAGAGGCTACGTGCCGCATGATGGGTTGCTGCGTAACATCATCAGCATATTGTTGATTGACTGGGGCAGAATGGAAGTGGGAGGATCTGGTGGCGAAGATTAGTAATGCTGGAAAGGTTAACTCGTGCATGGAGCCAACCTTGGAATTCAGTGTTCAATTATAAAGAATGTGATAATTAGACTTCCCCTCCCCCAGCACACACCTCCTCATTCTGGAAGTCAGATGACAGGAGTGAACGTACGTCTGTATTATAAATGAAGCAGCGCCCCAATAACACAACAGCAAAGAGGCATCGGCGTCCTTCATGTTTCCTCTGCACAGCACTCCCGGACCCCCTCCACTCGGCGGTGTGGGCACCGTAGCATTAAAATATTGGGATTCTTATCACACATCGCAGCAGACAGAGTGAATTCAAGATTCATGAGTGGGATCTGCAGCCAAATGTTTGTTAGGACTGGGATGGGAGTAAATCAGAGAGACTGCGTGATGAAAGAGAGGACGGTTCACAGAAAATAAACTCCGGGTTTCCTGAAAATAGGGGTGTTTGAATCCTTTTAAAGGGGACAGGAAGTCAGTGGAACATGAAACTTGGCAAAAAGTACCAGTATCTTTTTTAAGATTTGTTGTCCTACAGTTGTAGGAACCTTCTCACTCAAATGCAGAAAGAGAGTGGCAACAGGTATTTTTATAGGTCGTACCGCTCCCACACATCCAGAGAGGAAACGACCCCCACTGAGTCTGCGCTGCCGTGGCAGAGAAGCGTGAAACGTGCAATGACCAGGTGTCCGGCCCACTGAAATCGCAGGCTGCAGCACAGCTGGATGTGGTGCACTTACATCAAACACGCACATTTCCCCCCCCTGCAGAGTATAGATATGTGAATGCACAGAAAAGTGAGAATCGCAAGCATAAAGCGCATAAAAACGGTATAAATGGCAGCCGAGAGTCATCAAAAAGGTAAAATGAGACTTATGGTCAGGTTCAGATGATGTAAAAATGAAATCACGTGCTGGGATCCGATCCACTTGCAGTCCACGGACCGCACGTTTAATAGGTTGACTTTCCCGTTGGCCTTCAGCTCATAATGAAACGTGCCCCGCTGCGCTCACACTAGGATTTAATCAAAACGTTGCACACTGCTTAAAGGATAAAGGATCACTGACCAAGTCAGTCACTGAACCAACCACATGGCCGGAGCGGAGGTGTGTGGCGCTCCAGTATTTACAACTGTGAATTTGTCCTTTCTGCTGCTCTCAATATTCTTTACAGTTACAGTCAATCCTTTTTTATGAAAGCGATAAAAAAAAATGAGGCAAGTTGGAAAGAACTTTAATCCTTTCGTGATTTACCGGAATATTTTGGAAAACTGCCCGGCTCAGGAAATCACTTCACGATCTCACCGCTCTTCTCCTCCTCATTCCATGCCTCCTCACACCTCCTGGCTGGGATCACCCCGAGATACCAAAACCCCCCCACCCCACCCCAGCCCCCCGGCCGAGCTTCTGGTTCCTCACCCGTCAGAGCGGTCCACTGGGTCACTAACCTCTAAGGAGATCCAGTCCTCAGCACATCCGCCCAGCCTACACATGCTTATATATTTATTTACTTATTTGTTTCCAGTAGCCTAAAAAAGTCCCTGAATGAGCCACCACAGAGGACCCGAACAGTCCAGCAGGAACTTGCAACTCTGTGTTCTGCAACATTCATAAAACCGGCAGAGTAAAAGCATACACGGCTGACAACGTACCCTCTAAACAGCGAACGTTCGTGCAGGAGTTTAATATTTTACAGTCTCCCAAATACGTTCTGTGTCTTCGTTTCAGCCGAGGAGCGGTGTAGATCCCTGGGATTTAGCCATACTTAAGGGGATGACTTAAACAGAAGCTGGGGAAATTAGTAACCTTGGATTTCACAGGGTAATAACGTTGACCTGAATGTCTTAAAATCCCCCGTCCTGTGCTGACAACATGAAAACGTTGCATCGGAGAGTACGCTCAAAGCAATTTTTTTCCCGGTGAAGTTATTAAATGCGCAAAAACTGTGGATTCATTTAGCAATTCGCGATGGAAGAAGGTGTCAAATATAATTGGGCCAAGGAAAAAACAGTGTTGATACCTGCTTGAGGTTAATAGTGTCACGTTTCACTGCTCCATTGTTTGAGGTGTTGTGGGATGTGGCATTGATGGGTTGTCAGGTTTGTCAAACGTCCTCTTAAAAGAATAGAAGCTGTCTCCGGGTGCTCTTGGTAACAGTCTGTTACTGTCAGCGAAATAGACACAGAAGAGAAATATTAAGCGATATTTGTTTTATATTGCCAACATTATTTGGTTACGGCGCCAGGTTTGTGATGTGTGGCTGACGGGTCGTTTTTGTGTTTTCCCCAACATTTTTACAGGCAAAACGTGGAAAAAGGTTACAGACAGTATGAACTAACATGGCCCAAAACTGGCACGTCTTTTTTAATGTGATGAAAGTGTGCAAATCCTATCTGCCTCAGCGTAACCTGGAGACAAGAACACTGTTCTAGTGCATAAATTCATGCTCTATTCTCACCAATATATCTTGGCTGTATCAGCAAATATAATATATTCTTGTATATAATATAGAACTTGTCAGCATGATGGTTAAATTATTAAAAAAATCTATATAAACATTATGAAAACCTGACCTAGCATCACATTGAAGCGGGACTATATAGTGCATCGCAGTATATCTGTAGTGAGTTTGTCATATTTCTTCCTTAGGCAACTTTTAATGAATAACAATCCATTTCTAGTACAGATGAATTGTTTTATTCTGTTTCTTTCAACATGAAAAATAAAGGGGATATGAAGAAGGAGAGTGGTGCAGCCCCCATTATTGCAGAACTCGTGTTTTAACAACAAATTGTGTCAAATTTTCTTTATCCTCATCAGGGAATTTAAGCAGCTGGCTCCAAATTGTGTGTGTGTGTGTGTGTGTGTGTGTGTGTGTGTGTGTGTGTGTGTGTGTGTGTGTGTGTGTGTGTGTGCGCGTGTGTGTGTGAGGGAGGGAGGCTTTACTGTGTTTTAGTGAAGCACGCAGATGCTAACACTCTGCAACAAAAGCACTTTATTTTTTGTTTTTTTTCTGAAGTGAATGTTTTTAGCGTGGAGTGATTTCTCCACCTCCAAAGGTTCCTCATTCATTTCCGCAGCTTCTGTCAGAAAGGCCAAACAGGCCTTTTGTTTGATATGTGACTCCCGTTCAGTAAGATATCGCCTATTGCCGTTCAACTTGTCAAAGGCCCTCCTAAAGCTTTTTTCATGTGTGTTTTTGGGGGATTTTGGTGCATCTGAGCTCAAATGAGTCTGCCTGGCGTTTCTTGATAAGGTGTGTAAATGAAAAGCAGGAAATGCATTTTTTTCCCTCACTCTCAAATATTTATGAGTACACCAAGAAGCTGTCATAATTTAGCATACATTTGGCGGAGCTTGATTATACAGTCAGGTGCCGTCCCGATTTGACAAGCGAACTCAGTGAGCTGCAAATCAGGACTTTGGAGTTGAAAGACTGAGTCTCAGTGGTGTTCAGTATGGAGCTAACCTGCCTGTAATATCTGACATCATCTGGCTTCTTAGGATTTCTTAGGATTTCAGCAAAATGCAGCCACTGTTAGTTGACATTTCCTAATCCAGACTATAATTGGGGCTAAAAATGGCAGTCGTTGCTAGGAACAGCTATACACATGCTGTGCTCTTTGCGGGTGTGAGGCTTGATTTTATATGTAGTTGTTTCTCACAAGCGCACACGTCCATAAAAGCCACACGACTATACTGGACTCGTTTTGTTCCACTATTCCAAGTTCTGAAGTGTTTTTGTCCGCGGAGGAAAGTTCCAAGTAGCCGTTTTAGCCCAGTTAGCATTGAAATGGATGTGGCTGTGGCACTGACAGACTCTCGCGGGGAGCCGAGACAGACTAAGCCTCACAAAGACAGATGTGATCGATGCTGAGAGAACACGGCTCCTTTTGAATACTCTGGTTATTATTCCAGCATTAAAGTGAGCCGCACAATGCTGCTTCTGCGATAGTGCAGCAGGACATGGGCCGCTTGTTGAAGGGTGATTACTGGGATATTATAGATCAGCTCTTTAGGGGATTTAAGTTTAATTAAAGCCAGTTCTCATTAACTCATCACTGTTCCACATAAAGTAGAGAGGCCTTTTCATCAGGGGTAAATTAATAAGCAGTGGGTGACACGTGGCCAATGGTCATTTCAGATTTATTTAACAAAATCTAAGTTCTCGCTTGGTGGGAAATTCACAGTTTCTTTAAAATGCAATTATTGTATTGTAAGCAGGTTTTCCGGCGGTGCTCTATTGACCTTTTTTGCTGTCTCCATCCTCCTGCAGGGCAGTGGTTGGACACAGAGAGCCGATACCCGATGACAGCAAGGACAACATCACCATATTCACCCGAATCCTCGACAGGCTGCTGGATGGATACGACAACAGGCTACGTCCTGGCCTGGGAGGTGAGCACCAGTCAAGCAGGCCCCCAAGCGTTGTGTTCCTTCTTATGAATTTAAAGGGTTGAAAGAGAGAAAAAACAGCCCAAATGAATATTTCAGCATTGATCAGCTGTTTTTTTTGTCCATTCACTGTGTTGGTGCTTGCTAATTTGGTATCTGGTTGTAACTTTTGTAACCCTGAGCTCGGTCTAAACGTGCCCAGTGCTTGAGGACATTAGAAGACTGTGTGTCTCATACTGGTGCCACAGCACAGGAGGGTTATCCTGATCTCAGGTCAGAACTCTGCTCTCCCATGGGTGGACATCTTTGTTCAGCTGCATCCACACAGCAAAGAAGCTTGTCAGTGGAAATCTCTATAATTGATGCCATTTTATCCAAATGCCCCCTCCTCATCCCCCCAAGGACAACACACTACATAACAGCGTCCCCGCACGCCTAAGCGTGCCCTGCTGTTTCCCGGCCAGCCAGCTGGAATGGTCATTTCTGCTCCGCTGAGTGCTCCTGGAGCCACGAGGCTGTTCAGCAGGCTGTGGAGCCACCAAGCCAAATGACTTGGAGTCCACGGCCCCAACCAGAGAGACGTTAATGTGGCCCTCTGCCTCAATGCAGAGCTTGAAGGAGATGAGGAGGCACATCAGAGCTTATGGGCCCAATGGCTTCAATTTGTATTTGAACGACTAACTGCACAGCTGGCTGTGGTGCACTGAAGTGCAGCACTACCCATCCCTCCATCTATCTATCTATCTATCTATCTATCTATCTATCTATCTATCTATCTATCTATCTATCTATCTATCTATCTATCTATCTATCTATCTATCTATCTATCTATCTATCTATCTATCTATCCATCCATCCATCCATCCATCCATCCATCCATCCATCCATCCCTCCCTCCCTCCCTCCTCCCTCCCTCCCTCCCTCCCTCCCTCCCTCCAGTCCAGTCCAGTCCAGTCCAGTCCAGTCCAGTCCAGTCAGAGAAAGGGGCATCAACCAGGAGCATTTTGCCCCCTTCCACTGCCCTCTATGAGCTCTGCCCTACGCTCCAGTGCATTGTTTGTAAACACTCATACCCCCCCATGCAAAGTGCTGACTCGGTGTTGTGATAATCACATATTTGTGGGAGCTATTTGTGTCGCAGCGATGATTAATGTGGGAGTGGATCTCCTCTCTCGTGGGGGCCCTTTGCCAATGGATGGGCGGTGTCACCCGTGGGTGGCCACTTAGATCCAGGACACAGTTAGAGCAGAGGATCTGTTTCACTTTCGGAAAAGGGGCTCATCACTCACCGGTTGTTGAGCCACTGGGAGCGGCTATTTGTCTCACCAGCGGTCCAAAACCCTGTTTCGCACATTTGGCCCAGAGGAGCTGATTCATCCCACGCCACAGAGGGCAGATTTGGAGCTGTCTAGACTTTGAGGTCGTGCCCTATTTAATGTCGCAATCAGATCATTTGTGAGGTTTGTGTAGTAAAAAGTCAGTCTGTAACCACAAAACTGGAATATCCTTCGTAGAGTTGAGGTTCGGATGCAACATTACAATCAAGGATAATTGGAGGGATACTTTAATCATATCAAAGACGTCTATAGGTGCAGATTTTGCGATGGCAGCAGAGTCATTAAAGCCGACCTGCTGTGTTTCACTCCTGAGCCAAGAGTCCTTCGGCTACTGTTAAATGTTCAGGGGCAGACCAACTAAAATCATTTTGGGTCAGATGAGACGTCTCCTCTCCACAGATAAAGACTTGGGTCGCGCCCAAAGCAGATTTTATGCTGTCGTGGACAAACCGGCTGGAGCCAAAGCAGCGGTCGCGTTAATGAACCGTTGGCTTTAAAAAACATCTGCGAAGTTGCTCTCGGCGTTCTTTACACCATCGTTTGAGGAATAAAAGAAGGATTCTGAGCCAGGAACTTGTGATGTAGCCAGTGTTACGGTGCTGAAGCCCACATTCTTAATGTAAGCGTGTAATGCTCATCTCAGAGTCATAAACAAAACACGGTTGGTATCGGTATTAATCTGTCAACAAGAGGATAAAAGTCTTAACCGAGCAGCATTGATTACAGTGGCATATTTCCGCGAGCTTAGTTAAATGTCAGCAGACGGACTTTTTCCCTTTCATGGACACAAACAATCGGCTTACCGGGGCAAAGATGGCTTTGCTCAATTGTTTCCTGTTTCTTGTTGTGTCTCCCCTCAGAGAGCGTGACAGAAGTGAGGACGAACATCTACGTGACGAGTTTTGGGCCCGTGTCAGACACAGACATGGTGAGTGTGTTCTCCCCCACCTCCGGTCGCATTTTAATCGCAACAGTGAGTCACTGAAATTCGGCCACGGCCACAAAAATCTTTCCTGTTGAGTGGAGATTTTCCGAGGGTTCACGTGTAAGAGCGATTGGCGTTTAGAGACCACTGACAAAAACATTTTGGGCTAAGTGGTTCCAGTCTTGGGGAGGAAATTCCCCTCTTCAAACAGCAGATGTTGGTGATGTTATGTGCGTTGTCTAGGGACGTTATGCAGCCTCTGACTTATTCGATCATGCGGCTCTAATTGACTGCCCTGAGCCCTGGGTTCTTCCAGCGTCTCAGCGCTGAGCTAGCATGACAGCCTGTATGCTGGACTGCGATTAGTCAGTGTCAGAAAACTTGGATTTCTTCTTTCGTGAGCAGGGTCGATAAGTTTCCTCCCAGAATCGCTCCAGTTTAGGCCATTTAAAGGCTGTCAGCACACTTTTCCAATTGTTTCAACCCCGAGGGACCACAAACAGGGGGACAGTTTGAACCGATATGAACATTTTAATGTTTTTACATCACACAACAGACACCAACACATCAATGGCGTCTCACAGAATCTCTCATCAACTAACATGATTCCATCTAAACTACTTGAGTAGTTTACATAAGTTGGTGATGCTTCTCAGTCCACTAATGCTCTTTGTTTGCCCGAAAGCTACCTGAGACTCAAGTTAGTGCAGTAAAATACTTTTAATGACGTCACACAGACGAATAATTGGATTAAACTAACCTTGAGTCCAGCAGGGGCGAATCAGGTCCACAAAACGGCTTAAAAAAAGTGTGTTCAATCCATAAGCAGAACTTTAAATAAGTTGGTGGGAATGTTTTCATTATGCTCATTAGAAAAAGGTCTTCTAGCCTTTAAGATGATTAGCTACATCAGCAGTTACAGAAAGAGCGTCAAACCCATGTGTGACACATCAATACGTACCGACTGTATCAGCCTCCTCAGCCAGATATTTAGTAACAGCTTGTCAGATCATAACAAACCATATTGAACTTGCTGTGCTACTTCGATCGATATGCTCAAGCTTTCCCAGGTATTCACACCGACGTTCTGTCTCCTCTTCTGCTCCAGTCTAAAAAGGCAGCTCTTTTAGCTGCAGCTCTCCATACAAATTGCTAAATGCATTAGTCTCACTGAAAGACAAATACTGTCAATTGAAGTTTAGCTATGCTGCCTTAACTTGACCATTGCAATGTATTTAATGGTACCTTTTCACTGCCTATACAATGAAGCGTTGGGTTGTTTTAAGAAGCAAAATGGTTTAAATCAAAGTCCAACAATTATAAAAATCAAGAGTCTAGCTGTGTGGTGATTTGAGAGGCCTATTCGTGCAAATTAAGCAAGTAGCTAAACTTTTATCACTGTTGTGCTGCAGCTCCTGAGGGTTGTGTCACGCTCATGTCAAAGTGTCTATTTTCAGCATCTGGATGTGACAGTTTTCAGCTTTCCATGTCCACTGACCCATTCTCTTATGAGCTGTGCTAACTCATATTGCCGTTAAGTGGTGCAGTTTAGTTCATGTTCCGTCTTAACGGGTTGAAACAGAACAGTGTGACATCATAGGAGCCTGAAGCCAAAAAAGGAACGTGTCACACAGGAAGGTCTGCTTGTCCATGGTACTTTGCACGCTAACATTATTCTTAAAATGTAACTAGTCAAGTTAAAACCTTTAATTATTTCTGACTTAAGGGATATTCTAGACTCAACCTGCAAGGAAAAATGTTGGACCAACCCAGACCATCGCTCTTTTTCAGAAAACCGCTGAAGTACTGGATCATGTTAGATGATCAGAGAATAGTCTGATCAAATTAGTATCCTGAAAATTCAAATATTATAACAACGACCCCTTGAAATCTTAAACTCAATTCTTATATAATCAGTTTCTCAGCCCTCCTCTTTAAGATCCCGTTTGCCATCTTGCCGGTACAGACCTTGGTCTGTTGACTTTTTATCAAGAGTGAGCACTCTTCTTCTTCTTTTTTTCTCCTTCTTTTCTTTTTTTCTTCTTCTTCATAACAATAGAGTACTTTATCTTTCTCACCAGATCTTACCTCTGGGGTCTCTCAAAGGACTCAAATCTTCCCTGGATCATTCTTTGGCACGTTCCCATCGGCAAAGTCATGAATCAATGACAGGCGGGCACAGAGAACGGTCCACAGCGGCACACCATGACGCACGGGAGGACACGGCATGCTAATACCATTGCAATCAAAGCCTGTTTTCAGGCCACTATAGCAGTCAAAGTCATCCTTTAGTAGTGGTCACAATGGATGGATGGGCGGATGGACAGACGGACAGACAGGAATTTATGTTCATATTCACAGGAAAGGCTGACCTCTAAACTCCACTCTGCCGTGTCTTATAATCGTTACCTTCTCATTGAATTTGTTGCAGGGCTGTTGTGAGATGATCTCCATGGAGAGGACAAAGGTCACAGATATCAGCAAGCTGGCGGAATGAGAGGAAAAGACAGACGCTTATAGAGCGTGGGGATGTAGTCAGGAGGTGGTGCAGACTGGGGAAAATAAGGTCTTGACGCTGGACTTTAATAACGAGCGGTCCGAAGCACAGCAATCTGAGCGGAGCAGCCCCTGGAAGTGAGTGATAGAGAGACTAGCAAGGGCGACGGTGTCGAGTGGGCGGCTAACGTTTGCGTATAAGGATAAATGAGTGACGGTGCTGGGAGTGAGTCATTTTCCCAATTTTCAGAAAAGTTTATCTGGGCTTTGAAGACACTGTGGAACTGGAGGCGAATCTACAATAGGTCAGGGCAGCATTTGCGTTTACTGGTCCATGAGTTTCCAGGCTACTGAGCTCAGAATGGAGAGGATGTGTTGTTGAAGCGCCTCGGAGACGAGGCAACGCGGTAAACAGTTCGCAGGAACCGAACACAGGGGGCCAGTTTTCTGGGTCAGTTAAAGAAAAGTCAATGACTAATCCTGGAGGTATTGGAGAGGTGGGAAGGAGCTTTTACACAGATTTCACTGATTGTTCACAAAAG
Organism: Takifugu rubripes; assembly: GCF_901000725.2. Classification (NCBI taxonomy): domain Eukaryota; kingdom Metazoa; phylum Chordata; class Actinopteri; order Tetraodontiformes; family Tetraodontidae; genus Takifugu; species Takifugu rubripes. The sequence continues at coordinate 26,663 of NW_021821579.1, read as the reverse complement.
GAAAGTTCAGTATCTGAGACAATCCGCCAGATTAATTCAGAGCTGCTTCTGCTCATTAAAAGCCGGCGGAGACAATCAGCTCCAGCTGTTAAAGATCTTTTAAGTTTTGGACTTCTTCTTTGATCTCCTCATCCGGCATTCGTGTTCAGTCAAAACTACTTTGCATCTTTTCAGAAGTCAAAGCACCTCCCTATCACACCATCACTACTGATGAGAAACGGCCCCTGCTGGGGATGATGTACAAATATAGTTGTCAACAGCTGTTATATGAGCAGCAGGCAAATGGCTTATGTGATAGTTGGCCTAATAGTTTCCTTTAGATTGTCGAATGATAGAGAGGTTAAAGGTCGACGTTTTAAATTGAAAGGGACAGAACTGAGGGACGGGGATAAGTACGCACAATCCGAAAGCGCTTTACTGCTCTTGATCCTACCGCATCACCCGTCAGGCTCGCCATTACTCTTTCAGAAGATGTCACTTCCAACACCGCTCGACGCACACTCCCGACATTAACTGTCACCTCGTTTGATTTCGGCATCTGTTTGAGGATGCCTCTTCTTGCTTTATCGAATGGATTATTGATGAGCAACAACACTCAACACTGACAGTCCTGATACCAGCGAGACGACATGACAACCTCCGAAACTGCTGCATCTGCGCTGCGTGCGCGTCAGGCAGTGCCATTGGGCTGCGCGGTCCTTGGCTACAACAAGGTGAAAGTTGGATGTGAGGGCAGCTCAAATCTGACGTCAACAGCATTTGACTTCTTTAGAATTCCGAGATACGGCACAATGCTGGACACGCCCACTCCGGGTGCAGCCATTGAGAATGCGACCGTCGTCAAGGAGACCCCTTAGGGAGGTACGGCGGAATAAAACACAGTCAATCGGACCAATTTTCCCATTCAGGTGAATTCGCAATGAAATATGCCACAAATTGCACACAAGCCCTGCAGTTAGGAGGATTTTCGCATTGTCAAAATACTTCCATCTGCACCCGAATGCTAGACTGACTGGTTGTCATTGTGGTCCCTAAAGCCACACTGACAGCATGGGTAGAAAAACAAAAAAATAAACGCTGCGCGAAACCGTTCAAACAGGCAGAGCACACTCTTTACCCAAGGCATCGCGTACATCCAGTGGTCCAATTACCCATCTCCATAACATCAAGTGTCCTAGAAATGTCTGCTTCTCGTTCACCCCGAGGGCTCCTTCTTCTGCCTTCACTCGCAACCCAAGATGCCACATCTGCCTTTACTGTCCCACTGTGGCCACGGGAGGGGGGGGGGGGGGGACATTGCATAATCGGACTGAAACTGGAATATTGGGCCAAAACCAGGGCACAGTGTTCAGAGTCACGCCCGACCACGGCAGATCTCTGCGTCACTCCAAGTCCCACGACGATCTTGATGCTGATCTTTGGTAAGTATGTGGGAAGGGGGTGTTTTCCTGCTCTTTTTGTTTCCCTCCGGAGTCGCAGCTCATTCACATGTAGGTCGTGTCACCGCTCGCCGCTGGTGTTTGACAGGTCGGCTCTGACAAAATTGGAGGCGATCGGGACTGTCACGGGTGGAGTCGTTTTGACAGTGTCGGGGGGGCAGATCTGAGCAGGATTCCATCAATGGGAAAAGCTTTAGTTAGCCTGCAGTTGTGTGCTTTAAATACAGGAAAGTTAGACGGAGCTGCACGGACAAGGTGATGTGAAGGGAACAAATGATTGTGTGAAGTTTGAGGGTGAACTGCAGGAACGAGCATCAGTCACATTGACCTCATTCAGAGACTCGGACACCCATTTATACTTGTGTTTGTGAGAAGTTCACATTGGCCCCAGCGTCTCGGCACATCTCAGAAACAAAACTACCGTGAAATACTTCTTAATTACATTCCCTTCGCCAGGCAAGTCATTACGTTCCTCGGCTTCTCAACGTGATTCATCAAGCAGATGGAAAGCGGAGCAGGTACGGCGCTTTCAGACACGCCACTGATGAAAAGAAACATCGAGAAAGGTAACAATTAAAGGCTCGAGGATGGCTTTTGTTCAACAGGTTGCAGATTCAGCTGTCAGATATTACTTGTTTGCATACAATGATGCTTGGTTTTCTACCCTGGGTTGATTGGTGACTGCTCCTTCCTATAACACAGCCTGCATAAAGCTTCCAGAAACATACAGTGGTTTGTTATTAAAGCTGGAAGCAGATAAGAAAGACATCTAGGCTTGTGTTGGGCATCATAATTAACGCTTATACTGGCAGTTCAGACCACATTTCTTTTATAAAAGCAGCGATAGGTGATATAAATAGCAACCGTCACAGGTCTGTTCAGGAACTGCTTGATGTTCTACAGATGTTACAGATGTTCAGACCACTAAATGCTGATGACTGCCGCGTAGCGCCGTGAAAAAAATATTTTGCCTCAGAGCTGCGGAAGTTGCTGAACGCTGTAGCTAATTGGAGTCGGAGTGGGATTCACAGCTCATTGCGAGTATGAGGCAGGTCTGAATCCCAGCAGAGGCGGGTGAACCGCACACATGTGAGAGAAAGACTCTCACCTGATCTTTGACTTGCAGTTGGTTGAAATAATACACTTGTAAAGCCCAAAAACCTCAGGACGCAAAAGAAAAAGGCTTCACGTTGGCTGCAGAGCAAAACGTCCAGGTGGGGGAGCAAATTATGAAAAAAGTTAGATGATCTCATATCTAAATGTTTAGAATTTAATGAAGTCATTAATTTAAGAGTGGAGGCTGCATTAATATTTAATCATGTATTAGGCACAATCTTCCTGCCTTTATCATCTTTTTTTGCCGTCTAGACTCATTTAGTCCAGTCTGCTGTACATCCGGAGCTGCGGCCTTCTCTGCCGGCTCCCTCATTTCCTTTTGATCATTTTTTCCCTCCTTCTTGCAAATGAAGCCATTCTTGAGCTCCACTCTGTAGTTTTGTGATGTGTGGTGACAAATTAGGACAGTTTTCATGAACAGCACGAATGCAAATGAGAATAAGGTCTGCATCATTAAACGCTTTCACCTGAACCAGGACAGCGTGACAGACGAGACACTTTTAGATTCTATTATTCTCTCATTTGAGAAATGCAAGTGAAGCTTTTAATACATTTTTGTTTTATCATGTGCAGACATGCTCCAGAAACAAATATAAGCATATTGGTCTCCAACTCCAATTATAAAAAGTATTTTCTATTAGAACGCCTCTACCTGGCAGACATTATTAAACAAAAAATCAATATGCAATAACCCTCAGATGCAGATATTAACATACATTAATGCTTTTCCTGTCTTTACACCCTTACACAGAGAATGAAAAGAAATAATATTCCCCTGATGAAAATCCCTCACACAGCCGGCTATAACAGGCCGCGCTTCCTATTTGACCTTTTATTATGTCGTTAAAGTAGAAATGATGAGCTCCACTTCATACATTACACTGTTTGCAGCCTTCTTTTATTCCCTAATTTCTATGGCCAATTTCATTATTACAGCTGCAATATTCATTTAAGGCCATTTTGATGTTTTAGGTGTTTCATGGCAGAACTACACCTGCACAGGGACTATTTTCTGTGCCAGAGCAGATGCTTTATAACATGGATAAGTGGGTTTGTTTTGTTATTATCTAGTTAGTCAAAACCATTAATCTATGGTGTTCTGAGAGGACTTCAGTTGTGGTTTGGCTCTATAGTAGACTTAAAATATTGACCTGTCTTCACACTAGCTGCCAGCTGCCGCCTTCTCGTCCGTCTGTCCCTATAATAAACGCAGCATATTAGAGGAAATCAGTTTACAGCCATATAAAAACCATCCATATTCATGAAGAGTGATTCTGTATTCATGAATTTGTAATCTTGTCATTCAGGTGTTGCGAGTGTGTTTTAAAGTGTCATTTAGCTTTGAGTTGAGTCCAGCTTTTTTCCGACTCCCTTCTTTTTTTTAAAGACGTTTTAGGTAGAAGCCCGGCGTCGTCAAGGACAAATCAATCATGGGGGTCCTTGGAGGAACACAGCTGGCACCTGAACCACTTTGCAATTTGGCCTTGCCTGGGAGATGGCGGCATCTTTCCTCATTCCTTTCAATCTTTGGATTCATTTTCTTTTTTATTTGTGCATAAGACTTCCATTCAGAGGGCGCGGCAAAGCTTCCGCCAGCTGGGCCAAAACCATCGATTCATCACTGGAATGTTTTGTATTGATTGGGGAAAGATTTGGCAACGTGGTTGGTGCTCATAAAGAAAAGACAAGTCTGTAATTCAGCGTTTAACTGTGGTGATGGAGATTTAAACACTCCCAGCTCTGTGCGTGCCAGCATAGAACGGATTTCCCTCACATTTTTGCCAGAAAGTATCGATGAAGACCATTCCCAGGACAAGCAAATCTCCTTTTAAATAGGTGTAAAAAATTTGTATTAGAAGCCTGATTTTAAATGGTGTTGCTGTTGTTATTCTGCTTGCAGACACCTGGAATGTTACTGAGCAGCGGCTAAAATTAAATGGTGACTTAAAGGTTTGAAGACGGAGGCTGCAGCACTTTCTATGGGCTTTATTAAGTGCACTGCTGTGAGAGAAAAACTATTTCTTTATTTTATTATGGTCCCGCACACAGGCTACAGGGGATCAATGACATGGCAGTCAATCTCTGTCGGCAGTGCCCTCTAGTCCATTCAATATCCTGCCTTGTATTATTTCAGATGTCATGGCGAATATTAACTTTCTTCTCATGTGTATAGGCCTAATCATAACCGGGGAAAAAGTTATTAAAAAAGCAGTTCTAGAGGGTCATGGGTCATTGGGGGTTTGAAGCGGTTGAAATCGTCGAGGGCTCATATGTTGTGTGTGAAGACAAAGCGGCTCAAAAAAGCCCAACTGAAACGCACTCACACACCAATTTCACATGCAGCCCCGTCTAAACAGGCAACTGTTTCATTGTGGCCTCCACAGAATCATCTGGTCGACACATAAAGCAGATTCAGGGTAAATAATTATAGGCTGCAAAACAGTTGTACCTATGCTAAAGGAGCATTAGTCCTTTTAATCTTGCTCTGGCTCCATTTTGTCACTGTGATTGATGAAGCTGCTGCAGACTGTTGCAGCCCTTCCGACCTGGTTGTCATTTTACAACTTGAAAAGAAAGCTGCGCTTCCTAGAAATCAGTTGCAGCTCGTATAGAGTATAGAGCGCAAGTCCCATTTCTCTGTCGGCAGCAGCACAAGGAGAATTAAAAATGGGCATATATGGTGACTTTTATTGATCGCTGACAATTGCAGTGTTGCACGACCGCTTGCTTCCATCTCACTCTGATAAAACAGCTGCAGTCGCCCTGCACAGACGTTCTTATACAGCTGATGCAGTGACTCTGTTGCTAGGACACAGTTCGCTGGATGAATCGCGTGAAATGAATTGCATTCGACTGGCGACTTCCTGGATTCATTCCCTTTTATTTACACTTAGTGCGTTGGCAACAGCAGAGAAACTTTGCTTTATATTAATAAAACATGAAACAAATGTTTTACAAGGTTTTTCTTCAGCTGGTTCTCATTTGCGCCCCGGTCCAATGTTGCTCTTTGAAGGATAAATAAAAGCATGAATAACGTAATTGGGGTGTGACAGTGTGGTGGTCATGCATCATCTTAAAGATGCAATATATTATTGAAAGGAAATGTTTAGATTTTATCCTTTTGGCCAGGGCACATACGTTTCCCCATTGATTGTCCCTCATTTCAAAATATAGGCTTGGAAAAGCCTGTGAAGAGTTAATAAAGGGCATCAGCGTTCATGAACTCTGCCTTGCATGTGCTTCCCTCAGGAGTACACCATCGACGTCTTCTTCCGTCAGAGTTGGAGAGACGAGAGGCTAAAGTTTGATGGACCTATGCAGGTTTTACCCCTGAACAACCTCCTGGCCAGTAAGATTTGGACTCCTGACACCTTTTTCCACAACGGAAAGAAGTCTGTTGCCCACAACATGACGACTCCGAACAAACTGCTGCGCCTGGTCGACAACGGCACGCTTCTATATACAATGAGGTGAGGCGGTTTTAACATGACTTCTTTGTCCTTACTTTTAATCTGTAAAGCTATGCCATTGAGCAGACAGCTAGACGGTAACGCTCAGCATTTTTGCATCGATAAAGAGCGCCCGGCCATCCTCTCGAGGATCACATCATCTTATCCATGTAGAATTTTCCGAGTGGCTAGATTTGAAGAGGGCACCCCGGCGGTGCAGCAATTAGCATAGATGACTCATGGCAACTGGAGATTTCATGCATAATAGCAAGATTGAAGACTCTAAACCACACCACGGTGTGTCCAGCGTGCATCCCCATCTGTTACCCAGTGATCACTGGGAGAGGGTCCAGCAACGCGTGGGCTTCCATTTCTGTTGGCGAGTGAACAGCAAGAGGAAGAAAGTGGATAGAGCTAATCAAGTACTGCTGAGAAATAGTATTTCCATATATGTCATGAAATCTCATGAATTCAGTCCAAGCCCAACAAGCTGATTAGTCCTGATCGCTTCGGCTCGTCTGGGATGTGGAGGATCTCTCCAACCAGAGAACCATCCTTGACTTTGACACCACCAGCAGCCCAGAAAAGGAGAGGCCAAACACAGACTCTGGAGAGTTCCTCTCATGTTTGATGATGATGGGGGCATCAGGGGGTATCTGTTCACAATCTGCAGCCATTCCACATTTCCTGATCAAAGGTTGACACCGTCCACATGGGCTCCTTTAAATACATCATCTTTTGTTGGGTTTCGACCTTGTCCAGAAGGTCGGTATTGATTTTCAAGGGAGAAAGTGAAACGCAAACGCACCGGGGGGACAGCTGTGACGTACCGAATGAGCCATTACTGGCACGCTCCAAACAAAAGCATTGGGCCGATACGACAATAGCTGGTGTTTGACAATTATTGTCTGTGTCAGATGGCGTACGATCCCGTAACTCTGGGTTCTTCCTTTCCGTGTTAGCTGCTAACTGCTGCAGAGGTGCCTTAAATCCGGTTATTGCCGGCTGCTCCCTGCCAAACATCGCAGCCTCACTGCATCATTTCCACAACCCTGAGATGCCCTTGCATACACACACTTGCAGACATGACTATACCTGAATTTCTCCCATTCATTCGATCATTTGTTATGACCACAGTGTCGCAATTTTCCTGTGTCAGTTAAGATTGTCTGAAAATTACATGTTATATTGGTGGTAAACAGTGAAGAAGATTAATGCTAAATAAAGATTTATAGATGTATATTACTTGCGTATTGCAACAAAGGACTGGATTATTTATTTCAGGGGTTCAATTGAAAATCTGGATGTACTGTTGGAGATGCTGGAGAGGGAGACTGATAACATCTCTCCCTGAAACACTCCTGACAAATATACTCCTTTAAAGTGGAGCCTCTTTTTTTTTTACATGCAAAGTTTGCGACACTTGGTTTGATTTATACTTGTCTCCAAACCGTCTGCCTAAATCCCCTCAATCAGCACATCTATAGCGCTGAAAAGGGCCCCACTGCAGGAGTGCATCATTACTTTGGAACTCAGGGAGTCGCTCTTGTGTGTTGCAGCCGTGTCGTGATTCTTGCGAGGGGGCACATTTATCACTCCGTCTGAGCGCACCTCCGACGGGAACCGTGTGTGGTTCCTGAAGCTGTCCCTCGAGGCCAGTGGGGGATACTCATTTCTGCAAAATTTGAAAGTAGCCTTCAAACAGCAGCCATGTTTGTGCTTTTGGTTTGCACGAGAGTTTACAGGTCAAACTCCGTCTTTTGTTTGCATCTGATTACTTTCGCTACTAACGTTTCATTTTGCTTGTTTACGTCAGGATGTAAATTGAGCATAGAAGTGAGACGAATATGGTCAATTAGTTGCCAGTTGTGCTTCGTGCGTGCTTGATTTATGCGGCGTTGCATTTGTTTTGCGTAGTTATGGAGCCACTTCTCAGCAATGAGTCAGCACCAGAGAACAGCCAAGAGAGTTTAATAAGATTTAATAAGACATTATAAAACAATGAGCTCATTAAAAGCAATATGTTTGCCTGAAGTGAGGCGGTTTATGGAAGTTGTGGCTGCAGCTGGAGCAAACATTAAAACTGGAACATTAAGAAATCGCGTTTCTTTTTCATTGTAAATGTTTATAGGATATATGTTATTTATCTCTCCATTACCTCTGGATACAGTACTTTTAAAAAGATGCTAACATCATTTATATTCATTTGTATTGTGTTGTGTTTTGTGTTTCAGTTGCTGTGGTTGCAGATGAGTGACTAGAACCCGGTTTGTGGTCCATTTCATTGTCCACTGTCGGATGGTTTTATAGGTTGCTGCATTGTTTGGCGCCCGTCACTCTAGCTTGATTAAACATGTATGAGCAAGATAATAAGCTTTTTTATTTTTTTTTGCATCTGGAGCAGATCGTACAGCTCGGCAGCTTTAACCCATGAAATCAATTCTGGTGATCTCCTCTCTGTTGCCAGTCAGCTCAGTGCTCATTGCCAACGGTGGTTATGAGCATCTACACTGTAGACTCTACAGCCACTTTAGCCTGAAACAAACGCGCGGTGACATTAAAATGGCCCCGAATGCTAAAAGATGGGAAGGATTCACAAACAGATCCTGTGATTTGTGTCTGCAAAAGGAGCCGTGAGCACTGAAGTCTCTCTGCATCCTCAGGTTGACCATCCACGCTGAGTGCCCCATGCACCTGGAGGACTTCCCCATGGACTCGCACGCCTGTCCTCTCAAGTTTGGAAGTTGTAAGTCGAATGTGACATCACAGACAAACTAATCTCACAGCTGCTTCTGGCATCACCACAAACAATAATTTCCTTCCACTGGTTCTGGCTCTGTTTGCATCTGGACCAGATTGTATCATTACCACATCACTGTATGTATTAATATAAGCAAAGCAAATATATTCACACAAACATACTGCTAAAGAATACTTTCTCTTTATGCAATACACCACATATTGAGTATACTTTAGTGTCTTAGAGCAAAATATTGATATAATAAATAATTGAAAATGTGTTTACATGATGGATGATGGATGGATGGATGGATGGATGGATGGATGGATGGATTAACAGTTTACTACCAGGAGGACTTTATATATTTGTATCTGTGTGTAGGGGGTGTGTGTATTAGCTTTAAATTTAAATCTCATTCGATTTAAGTACTGGGGAGTATTTGAAATCATCAGTCAATCATCATCAGTAAATATTTGAGGATATACAATATATGATGCCATCAAAGACACGTGTATTTGGAGCTTGTATCTCAAGTAGAGCTTGATAACTTAAATCAATACCAAGTAAAGGCAAAGAATCTTTTAAACTAAGAATCTATTAAACTAGATAAACTAAAGCATCGACACTGACGCGTTGATCTGTCATCCACGTTTCCCCTGTTTCCTTTCCTTCTCCATCTAGACGCTTACACCAACAATGAGGTGATTTACCTGTGGACTCAGGGGGACGAGAGGTCTGTGTCTGTCGCAGAGGACGGCTCCAGGCTGAACCAGTATGATTTACTGGGACATGTTATTGGCAAAGAAACCATCAGCTCCAGCACAGGTACAGTGCACGTCAGCACAGGCAGCATTAAAAAACATCAACCTAAAACCAGCTAAAAAGCCTCAGTGTGGCTGCAGATTCAGTGCAGGTAGGGGAGTCCTTAGAAATGATCATTTATCTTAAAAGTTTGGAACTGCTGAAGCAGTGCAGAGCGTCTTTTGGGAGAGTTACTGACAGGCAGGAGGTGAGCCATGAATCACAGAGATCCACTCGACATCAGCTCGGTAATGATGCTGTAAATGTTATCGACTTGATAGCATTTACATCCCTATGAAACCTGCATTCACTGAATATTTTTGCTTTTAAGTGGCCTTTATCTCACTTCCACTTAAAGACAATAGCTGAGCCCATGCAGGTAATAGAATCCAACGTGGAGGCAACGTGACCCACTCACATTGGTTTTGCTGGAGCCTGTAAATAAATCATATTTTCTATAAACTTTAGAGCTGGGGGAAGACGAGAATTGGAGCCATTTCAGCTCCGGTTTGAATCTTTCCAGCAAAAAAGCACCTCGGGGAGTGGCAGAATGTTTTTCTCATATCTTTGCTGCACAGATTATGGACATGGCATAAAAGGGCTGGTGCTGAGGGGAAATTTTCACTGTCGAGGGTCATAAAACTGCAGGCAGCATCACTGAGAGGCAGCATCAGAGAAGAGAATGTAACTATTTGTTGTTTTTTTTAATGCTGAGATTGTCTATTGTCACAATCACTTTGGAGTGTTTCAAAGCATGTGATGTGTGTTCTGACCAGAAAATGCCAACGCCTCATTTGTTTTGATGACCAGCCACAACTTCCAGCAGTGTTTTTAATGAATTACTGGTTGAAATTGAGCGTTTATTTCCTTGAATATTCCAGCTCCTCTTGCTCTGACCCCAAGCGTCTCTCTCTGTCTCCCTCCTCCCGCTGCAGGCGAATATGTTGTGATGACAACATATTTCCATTTGAAAAGGAAAATTGGCTATTTCGTGATTCAAACCTACCTCCCGTGCATCATGACTGTCATTCTGTCTCAAGTCTCCTTCTGGCTGAACCGAGAATCGGTCCCTGCTCGCACCGTGTTCGGTGAGTGCCGTCTTGCGTTTTCATTCCATCTCAGCGATGTTTCAATGAATAATGAAATCAAACCGTTCGGAATTTCAAAACAATTCTTTCACATAGGTGGATGATGTAGCCACACAAATAGGGCGTTGAAAGAATAAAAAGATGCACTTAGCATAATTATACCTCATGCATTTGGTTGCGTTTGAATGACTTATTCATGTTTTGCTCAGTCCTTTTTTGAAAGTAGTTCAAAGGCTCTTTTGCGCGAGAGGAAACCCTCTACAGTTGTTAAACCAATTGAGTCCTTTGCAGCGCGCTTGCACCTGGGCAAATTCAACAACGTTTTCGGGGTCGCGGCTCCATCTTCGACTCGCAAACACAGCAGACAAAAGAGCCCTAAATGCAAATGGCTCCACTCAAAAGCTCCCCAAGTGGCCACTTCCCACAACTGCATTTATATAAAGGTCAAGGTAGGATGAGTGAAACTCCATAAACACAGACTAAATCCTCAGTTCAGGCTCAGCTGTTTGTATTGTCCAAGCACAATGTTAATGATATCATCTAAAAGCTGCCACATTTGATGTCTTATCCCCCCTTTGTACTTTGAATAATAATAGTCAATTCGTCACTTCATCCATATTTAGAAGGTGTAAATGATCCTTCCCTCATTTCTTCTGGTGCATATATAACAAACATGTTTTGTTTGAATAATTAGCATTTTGATGTGGAAAATGGGGCATGTATACAGCGGGGCTTAGGTGGAAAAGAACATGTGGAGCATCGCAGCACTGACAACCTCAGAGCCGCTCAGGTAGCTGTCCTCATTCATTCCCAGAATAATCACAGCTCCTTCGCCTCTGCACGCTCACACACACACACACACACATGTGTCAACATTTCCACACGGAGCACCTCACGGGAGGGATTCACGTTTCCCAGCCGTGTTATCGTCAGGAGTGGAAGTGTAATCAGCGTCACATCTCTCCTCGCAGGAACGCTGAAAGATTTAGACTCGGCGTTCCCAAAAGCTTTCCTTTCTGCAGGATCCTTCCTTGATCACATGAAACGACGCGTCATTCAGATGGGTTTCTTTATTTAATCTTGTCAGGTTAACTGCTCTTATTTTTCTTCCCTTTTTTTCTGCCTTCACTTGAGATTTCATGATGATCACTAGGTTTTACAGCACCACATATCAGGATTTGTGCCGTCTTTTAATTGTAAATATCCTCACTCGTATGTGAACCTCCTCCATGTCCTCTAATTATCCAAAAGAGTTTTAGCGGGTAGCACGGTTAATCAACTACATTCCCTCCTACTTTTCCCTAATTAACAAAACCCCAGTACGGTTGGCCCTTCGCGCTGGAACATGTTCAAGTCATGCATAATCTACGGAAATCCTCCTGTGGATACACAACAGACTAAATGCTCTTACTTTTTGATGTTGTGCCAGAATCACGGACCCGGTGTGTTCCTGTGGCACTGGGGTCGCGTCCAGGAGGCAGATGCAGAATTTAGCCGCGTCGATTCTCGAGATTTTCACACTGTAATCAATGAGCAGCATATCGAAGAAGACGGGGATTCATTATGTGGGTGATCTGGAGGCCCCCGAATCATTGGGCGTCTCCACCAGAGGCTAAATGGTTGTCAGACAGCTTGTGAGATTGCAACCCATCTCCGTCCTCGGCACGAACCAATCAATCTTTTTTGTCACAACAAATTCCGATTCTTCATCCATGACTCAGTGTGATGAGTTGCGCCCCCTCCCCATCCCCCCTCCTTCAGTGGTGCAAAACTCATTTTTAGAAGCCTGAATGTTTCTATTTCTTTATAGGTGGCAACAGATGAATTGATTGATTTTACATGGTTGGATGGGGAAAACATTGTCGTACCCACATTTAATTCCAGCCGCATTGAAAGTTTTCAAGGAATTCTCCCCCGCAAATCTTATAGTTTAACGAAACAAACATGTAATTGAGCTTTTCATTTTTGTGAGGCACGATATTTGTCTTCTCGAACATTCAGAACTGCAAACGTTTCTCCAAAAGAGAAGAATTTTTGTGCTGATATTTAGATATTGAGATGTTCATTCCCATTATGCGTTTAATTGAGATAACGTGATGGTAGTAATTAAAATGTCCTGCTTTTGCAGTAAAGCATAATTCAGCAACTCTGTTTATTTTCACGTCGTCAGCAGTTTATTAGACTTTGTTGTTGCTAAGTCCTCCTACTTGCAGCATTCGGCTTTTAAAGCCAACTGTCCTGCATATTTCCACATGTTACGGACTTGAGGGAGGTGCACACGTGTGCCTGGAGATAAAATTAGGTTTTAAATGAATGTAATGCTGGACAGCTGCAATCTGCTTGCAAAAAAAGAAATTTGGCCCCAGAAAACATTGAATGTCGATAAATTTTCCCATCTGAGCCAATTTTGAAGTGACAATTTTCAAATGTGCCACATTTTAGTAGCAGCAAAGTCAGAAAGCGACTTTTTCTACATCACTTCTCTGATCTGTGTTCTGATGTTTTCCTTTCATCCTCAGGGGTCACCACTGTGCTTACCATGACCACCCTGAGCATCAGTGCTAGAAACTCCCTCCCTAAGGTGGCCTACGCCACCGCCATGGACTGGTTCATGGCGGTGTGCTACGCCTTTGTCTTCTCTGCCTTGATTGAGTTTGCGACGGTCAACTACTTCACCAAACGCAGCTGGGCATGGGATGGGAAAAAAGAGGGCATGGAAATAAGGGTGAGTGATTTTTAATCAAATATATACTGATACGGAATAAATAATGGATATGACACACACGCATCTTTATCAACCTTTTTGTTTTCAAATCAGAGATAGTTTCAGGAATAAAGTTTCTGTCGTTGGTTTGGTTTTTGTTTTGAGAGCCTTCTTAAACTCCCAAGAAGTGGAGGAAGTCCTTCTTTTAAGCCACAGTTTCGAGCTTTGGGAACACTAACAGAACTACGAGTCTCTAAAGACTCGAAAGAGAGGTTTTATTTATTCATTAACAGCCAAATGGAACAGGGACAGTAGGGTGGAGCAGAGAGAGCAGAACCAGAGGTAAACCCCCAGAAACACTGGCCCAGCATACGTTCAGGTGTCGTCCTGGTCTTTTGACAAATCAGGGCTTGTTGGTACAGCCAGGTTGGGCATGCTGTGGTTCACCTGAGGCTGACTCCCAACATGGGCAAAATCAGGCTGAAATTGTTTGATTTGTGTGTAGTTCACTCAAATGTTCCTTAGCACATTAGCTTAGGTAGGATGAGGTAGGATACGTATTATTAAATAGCCCTGGAATAAACCCATCAAAAAATGATAACCACGAGGCTATCAGAGAACAGAGAAGAGTGGGGAAATGAAAGGCTCCATTCTTTCTTGAATCCATGTAGCCGCTCCTTCAAAGAGCCTCATCTTCCCAGTAATGAAAGGGATGAAAGCATATTCCTATTTTTGGCATGGATCACAAAAGGAAACATGAGAATCAGTTCTGTTTAGAGGTAGCCAATTGTGGTTTGTGTGGCTGCTGAGAAATGGTCTAAACATGCAGTAACCTGAAGTGTGGCTGAATAGAGGCCTTCACCCCAGCAGGCCGGCTCTGCACAGCACGTTTGACAGGAAACAACATGAAGGTGGAACCAAATGTGTGGGTTTACAAAATTGCCCTGATTACTGGCAGTCACTGCCACACATCTGCATTTCAGCAGTGAGAAACAGGTGAAAGTAATGGGGAAAAGAGAGAGAAACGGCTGTACTCAAGCGCACATCTAAGAGATAAAATAAAACTAAAATCCTCACCAACACTGATACTCTGGAACACCTACGCCTCACTGAAATGAATTGATTTTCTTAAATGAATAAAACAGCTTTGGGATTCATTATTGGCGATCGATATCAAAATGAACTCGTGCGCTGAGCTATTGCCATCATAAAACAAAAAGGAGAGCGGACGGTCACTACATCCATCCATCTCCTGTTAATGGCCGCTTATTCCTGTCTCCATCACGGCCAGTTGGAGCTCATCCTAGTGGTGTCCATCATTTCAGTGATGTAATTTGAGCGGTGCTGGCCTGGTTGCCCAGTTTGAGTTTCTGTTTTCTACAAGACAGCCTATTGGGGGGATAAACAGGGCATTTGATCTCAAACCACATGTTTGGCACTGCATGTGTTTAACAAAAGCTGTTCCGTGGCTGTGTGCATGGCAGTTCCAGAAAATGTGACGGTTCTTTTCCTCAACAAAAGCATAAAACCCCTCTCTTCCCTGATGGACGCAGCCCAGAAGTGTGCGAACTGTTTGACAAACTCGACACAGTTATTTCCAGTGATCATTATAATAGAGAGTGAGGTTTTCATTTCCTCCCCCCTTCCTGACGTTTTTCCTTTCCTTCCCTTTTGATGCCTGGTCTTAATGGCGACAGCCTGGGCTGTACTCTCGGGGGGCTTTGCTGAGCATGCAGTTGTCACGATAGATAAAAAAGAATGGGGTCACGGAGGGAGACAATGCGCTCTCATCATCACACTCCCTGCCTCGATAAGCCGGCAGAAAGCATTTTTACAAAATATATTTTTCTATTTAATCATGAGAGAAGCTAAAAGGAGAGCATCTATGAGCTAGAAATGGCCAACTATTTAACAAACTACTGATGTCCAAGCGATACAGAAGGTATGCTTTCTACACAAAAGTAGCGGGGGGGGAGAAATCTGGTGCATTCGAGGCCCTCGGAGATGCACCATTCATGCTGTTTTCTTTAGCAGAGGCCGGAGTTCCATTGGATGTTTACTGACGTTGAAGATACTGGAGACGCAACCTGTCATTATCAGCTCTAGTGCTAATAGATCTGCAGCACACCTCAGCTATATAAATGAACAAACCCGCCAGAATGGGTAGTAGGGAAAAGAAATTGAAGGGGACGATTAATGTTAAATACAGGTGGTCCAAAACTAGCGCGCTCACAGACACACACAGACACGGTCTCCCCAAATGCAATCCACATGCTCACACTCCCACACACTGGAGGCTATTAATTGCCAAACGCCTCATCTCCGCCTTCGATAAGGACAGACAGTCTCAAATTTCAGTTGTGCACATGAGTACCCAGCTCCACGCAGAACGCAGACGCAGCCACACCAGCCTCAGGGTATTTAATCACACTCCTAAAGAAGTTCCAATGCAACCATTTGCAAAAATTACAGAGACAAGGTCAATATATGCGATGTGTGTTTGGGCCTGCAGCTAGCTAACTGACTCTGAGACGTACACAAGAATTGGTGGCCGCCCAGAGGAGAATAATGAGCTGTGTCGCGTTAGGTTTATAAAATCATGCACCCTGTCCAGTGCTGCACATGCCTTCACCAATAATTAAGCCATGAAAAATTAAAGCACAGGATAATAAGCAGCAGCGGTAGAAGATGACTCCACTTGGTTTGCTTGTCGCATACATGCACGAAGAGCATCCTTCACGACGAGGACGGAAGCGTTTCAGGGGCTGTGGCCCAGGTCATGTGATGTCTCTTTCTGCTGATGCAAGCCTCTGGTTTGATAGA
This sequence comes from Takifugu rubripes, assembly GCF_901000725.2. Taxonomy (NCBI): domain Eukaryota; kingdom Metazoa; phylum Chordata; class Actinopteri; order Tetraodontiformes; family Tetraodontidae; genus Takifugu; species Takifugu rubripes. Next base: position 10,503 of record NW_021821579.1, on the reverse strand, counting down.
GGAAGCTTGAGATGGTGTTAGATTTGAATCAATACCCTGGGAGAAGAATCTGGGTATCCATAGGCGTGACAGTGTGCCTCTTCATCCCTCCATTTCTAATTGACTTGAGATGGAGCCCTTCAGGCAGAAGCCCACCGTTTCTCTTCCTAATGCAACCAGCTGTCTGAAGGTTTGTTAGCTGCTGTCTTTGCAGATGAGCGCAATCATCCTTCTCCAGTTGCCTTGAAGAGCAAACACTGATCACATCAGGGGTTTTAACACCAGGGTTTGAACACCAGATCCATCTTGCTGCCATGATACTCACTGCTAATATCACATCTATTCCTCCCTCTGATTATATTTTACATGGAGAGGTGGTCACAATCTACATTGTGGTGGCACAAGTGTCTGTCTCACACATGAAACTTTGTATTTGTAAAGGTTTTCTCTGGTAATTTACGAGTGATTGAATATTTGGGCTAAAGAATAAACATAGCAGCTGAGAACAAACGGTGGAGGAGATTCACCGTGAAGTATTTTGGAGGAGAGTAAAGAGGGTGCATTAGTTATGCTAATTAGAAAAGATAGCGTCAAAAGAAAAGAAAATTAAATGAAGCTGAAAAAGTAGAGCACATGTTGGAGCTGGACTCACTGCGAAAAGTGGAAGCAGCGAGTGCAAAAATCACCGTCGAGCTGCCGCGATGAAAGCGGCCACAGCGAGGATAAATGGGAAGAAAATGACCTCCAGCACGGACCGACACGCTGCTTGCTCCTGCAGGAACCTGAATATTAGCCCCGCGATCAATCTCGGCGTCCTACTTATCCTCGCACGTTGGCCACATGCAGCTCGCTGCTCTTTTTAAGGCCGACGGAATCTCTGGTGAGGCTCGATTAGCCATCTGAGCGCGCCAATTTGGCAAAACCCTGGCTCCCGGTGCGACTCAATAATAATGGCGGCCTTCAGCTTTGTCACCAGAGTAGGAAGGAGGCAGCTTCTTGCCGCGTTTGTTTTATTTGCCTGAAGAGGCCTGGCTGCTCTCATTGATGCAGTTTGTCAGACATGTTTTTTAGCCGCTGTGTTTTTTGCTTTGTCTCTAATCCGGCTCTGTAAGTCCAGCCTGGGTCTGCCGTCACGCAAAATTGAAATGTCCCTTAATTTCTCCGGCCTTTTTCTCCTCAATTATCATCATCTTGTCTTATTCTGGACTCCAGGCTTGTATAATTGTAGATTAAAATCAATAATATTGATGCCATAAAATGTTCAAAGGCACTGATTAATAGAGTATGTAAGTTGGGTAATTTTAATATAATTGGTCAACATTTTTTTCTTTTCTACTTTTCTTTTCAGGAACCGTTTCAGGCTAACATGGCCAGGATTAAAGATATGGTTAGGCTTTTGTTTTGTTCTTGTGTGTGTCGTGTCTCGTGGTGTTGCTTCTATTTCCTCTTCATGAGTTCAAATGGAAGTATTGTTAAGTTTGTTGCCCCCGACCCTAACGACCTCTGCTTTATGGCCTCTTCTCTTTTCAGAGGAGAGAATCTGAGAATCTGACCAAAAAGACGAACAACACCTTCAACATCGTCGGGACGACCTACGCCATCAACGTGGCGAAGGACCAGGGCTTAACCACCATCTCCAAAAGCGCCACCACCGGCGCGCCGGCCAAACAGCACTACCTGCACAAAATGGACGACCCTACACAGAGGCCAAGAAATCCTACAACCGAGTCAGCATAGTGGACAAAATATCACGCATCATTTTCCCAGTTCTGTTCTTCATCTTCAACTTGGGCTACTGGGCCACATATATCAACAGGAAGCCCATTATTATGAACGCGAACAACCTAAACTGAGTCCCACCCGATGTTGGCTTGATCTTGTTTGGCTGGAAGGGCAGACGTGTTTGCAGGAGTCCATTCCATCCTTGTGTGAGTGTGTTTGCGTGCGGGCGGGCGAAGGGGGCGTGCCAGCGGAAGGGGGCGCGTTTATTTCACATCAGGTTTTTGGGGTTGTGTTTTTGGTTTGTTTTTTCGAGGTTTTGATATTTGCACGTCTGTGTAGATGAAAGCAACTTTAAACACGTAGATTCACCCGTAGTAGCTTGGAGGGAGCACGCCATCACATTAGCCTGCCTCAATGCCGCGTTTCTTTCCTTCCCTCCTCTCTTAGCTCTGGCCCTCTTCCTCCGTTGTGAGTAAGCAAAGTGTCCCTTCGCTGTCTTGATTGCTTGCTGTTTCCGTAAAAGTCGTCGGAATTTGGGTTTTTCGCTATGTTTTGACATGTTTAAGCTTTGCTGCGAATAAGCCAGAGCCGGCATGCCTTTGAAGTCTTCACTGCAGCTCATTACAGACGAGAGGGTTTTGACATATCCATCGAGTTAACCACGTGCACGCGCGCAGACACAACGGCGACGCAGTAAAGCGGCAGAGGAGCCGCTCGACAGTAGGTTTTCTGCAGGGGGTTCGTCGGGGGCAGCCTGTATAGTTCCACAGGAGCGTCATTAATAATTGTCAGTGTCTGGCCTTCAGCTCGTGCTGACTCTCAGCAGACACGACCCAGTATTATCTGGAATTGCTTTCACGTCCCACGGGGTTTCCTGTACATTTTCCAGTCCAGCGGCTCTCATTGTTTTAACTGGCTGAGTATGTTCAGTGACAAAGAAGCTATGTGCCTTGGTGAAAACATACGAGATGAAGAAAATTAACAGTAATATGACGTGCTTGCATTCACAGCACGCACATGCAATGGGTGGCTGTGCTCCGCCCACTGACCACAGTCCTGAGCATTAGGCGCGATGATCAGTGTAGACAGGTAAAAAAGACCCCCCCCTCCCCGCTAAAATATAAAGAGAAGCTGTTGCAGAAGGGCAAGCGTCATGTGCATTTGTATTTTTTGGCGAAGCAAATGGCCGCCATTACCTCAGACTGATGTCCAATTCAGTGTTAGCGTTTGTTGTTGTTTTTTTCATGGTGACATAAAGAAGATGAGATTATTTTGTACATCAAACTTACCAGATGCAGCATCCCTGCATAGATTGCAGCCGTTGTTTTGGGGCTCCATCTGCGTTTTTGCTTTGCCATAAGCAACACTTTGATTGAAGCATCCTCCCTCCCCCGTCCTTTTTATACTTGATTGTGTCAAATATGTTGTTGTGGTTTAGACTGTCACAGTCGTTTTTCTGAACAAAGTTGGAGGCGCTGCCATGAAAGGAAACTAAAGTTTAAATTCAAAACTGATGTTTTTTTTTGTTTTTTGTTTTTTTCAAAGGCCCAATGTATCAATATCGGAAAGTTGCTGTTGCTGTGGTGACTGTCTCCAGCTTTTGTTTAGTGACATATTTACTTTTGTTAACTGCTGATACTACATGTTGTATGATGCACTGGGAATTCTGCTTTATCTTAAGCGTAGACTGATGACCACTGTACTTTAGAACCCAGCATGCAGTGGAAAAAACATATCTTCCGTGGTGACTGTATGGGACTGACTCAGCTGTGTTGTGGCCTCTTTAAAGCCGTGTTAATAACACTAAACTATGTATAATGTATCAGTCATAGGTTAATGCATGACAATCTGTACATGTGTATGTCTGCAGCCTCCAATAATGGTGTTTTGTCACACTGAAATAGGGCTTTGTGTTCATGTAACAGTGACTCATCAATTATCAGCTCACAGCTTCGACTCCATCTGCATAAACTTTAACTCTCAACGGTTGTTTGTGCATATTGATGTGATGCAAATAGTTGTATGGCCAGCACAGGTTCATTTTTTAGCCTTCTTTTGCAGCACACAGACGAAAAAGTTGGCCCGAACAAACATTAGAGTTGTGCCTGTAGTTATTTGCAGAAATTCATAGATTAGATAGAATTATTAGTAATCTCATGAATAAGTACTGAGATTGAAACTACTGTTTACTTCCTGCTTGAATGTTCATCTCCTGGTTCACCATTTTCACACTATCGACCCAAACAGTGATTATGTGGACGTCATTTGTGCGGAGATCATCAAATTTTTACAGGCGCATTAGTTTGCAAGCCAGGTGAATGTGTCATTGTTTATTACACTTCCAGGCAGCAAGTTGTATTTTTCTAACGCCATATGAAAATTATGCAGAGTCACCGTGGGGCATGCCGTGTCATTTTCTTATATAACTCTTTCCATTTTCACCCAATCAAGCTGAATCCTCCCCTTCAGAGTTTTTGAAGCCTGCTGGCTGCTGCTAATTCAAGACGATGATGCAGAGATGCGATGTGTCCATTATTCTTCTCAGTAATGTGGTCGAGGTTGTGCGCGTTAGAAGCTGGACACGTGGCAGTTGGGAGATGGTAAAGAAACCTGTCTCAAAGTCATCTCAGTTGTAAATAATCACACATTCACTCATAGCTTGTGCACAAGGTGACCAAAGACAACATTCACATGACAGTTCTCTCTGCATGAGACCCATTAACAGCTATGAAAATCAACTTAAATGGCGTCTGCATTGAAAAAAAAGCGTTACACTGGGTAATTCATGACATGTATCCATACATGTATGTAATTATAAATATAGCAAAATCGTAAACGTTGTTCAATCAAATGATGCGTAGTTATATCTGTAAATAAAGGAAGATAGCCCCCTTTAGTTGAAATGGAAAATGAAGAGAAAAATGGTTCACCAGGATTTGAAAGTCTTCGTTTGTGACTGTACTGTTGCATTCAAACCATACTTTAAAATGGAATATTATATTTATACCTGAGTTTAAGACCCCCATTTGAACATCTAGTAGTATGTTTGCTCTGCAAATGTCTTCATCTTACTTTAAAAAAAAAAAAAAAAAAAAACGTGGATGGAAAATAACTTTCCCAGAGTCGCTGTAGCGTCACCTCTGCTGGAACATGTGACGTCTGACTAATTAAAAGACTCCCGATTGTTAAACTAACTATTTGACGAGGTTACCTGTTCCCGAGGGGTTTGAATCAACATGACTCTGCATTGTTGCCATGTGCATTTTTTACGGGTGGTGTGATTTGTGCACTAAATCTTTTGCTTTCAGGGCCAGAGTTAACATTAGTAAAAATGTGTCAGCCTATATAATATAAGAGTATATTAAGAGTATATTACTATAGGAGTATATTTATGCTATTTACTATGGCATTAAACAGTATTTGTTTTCTACGACATCACCTGCCACATTGATACAAGTCTCTCGACAAGTTAATCGCTGTAGTCAAATAGTTATCCTGACCAAATGATTATGAAAGTAATGGCAACAAACATAAACACTTGGAATCGTGCTACCAACTTGTGACTGTAGATATTGTGAAAACAACTCCAATAGTTTTTGTGAATCGTATATGTCACCTCATTTATGTTTACATCCAAGACGTACTGCTGTCGCCCATCCAGTGCAGTAGAGGAGATCTCCATCAGGCTTTCTTTTTTTTAAGATCACTACCTTGTGTGCACTTTTCAAATCTAACTGTGAACTAGCAGCCGTCTGCGAGCAGAGTAGTACACAGTGTGTTCTCTCCAGCTATTTCACTGCATGTCCCTGTATGCGTCGGGCGCTCAGAGACCTCCTCTTCCTCAAAGACAACGGCGGTGACCATGGTGGACTATGCGTTGTTGCCAGGGAGTCGGTGTCTCACAGTGCGCGCTCGGTGACTGGACTCTGTTTCCTCTCTCTTGTTCATGTCTTTAATGTATGAGATGTAGCGAATGGAAATGAAGAATAAAAAGATGTGTATTTTGTCTCTGAGTTATTATGTGTGTATCTTTTCCTAAGTCCAAATGTCTCAATTGGCCTGTGGTGGTGCATGGTTTGCAATAAAGGATATGCCCCCCCTCAAATTTCTCCAGATAAATATTTGTTTTGTCTTTGCTCGTAGCTCTTATAACATTGGCAGCCACCTTTATTAGACCGTCTGACTGATCTGGAAATACAGACTCTTCGGTCTCCAAAACATGATTTTAGTGTTCCTGAAATATGCAGTAGCTTGATCAGAGCGCACCAAATATCAGATGAACTGAGTTTGTCTGTGTTTATCCACTTTGAACTTGAATATCTGGTGTGTCATATTTCTACACAAATGTTCTCCCAGGCCTTCTGCAACACAAGCCAATGGCTTTCCTTTGAATCTACGACAGATCTGTCCAGTTTATTATCCAGCTTCTCCGTGGTTCTGAACGGTTCTACTGCTGAAGGATCAGGAGCACGAATGATTAAAGGCCAATCCTACAAACGTGAAACCTCCTAAATATACCAAGTCTTCCAATGATTTATGCCACAACTGTGCATTCTAATTAAAATAGGCTGATAACCTTCAGTGTGTAGTAATAACTGGTCCCATAAATGACTTTGTGCTTATTCTCTAAAAATTGAGGTTTTTTGCTTGTGATTTTTAGCTAAATTATTTTCCATTACAACTCAACCCACATAGGTTTGAAAGTGTGAATTAATGGTACTCAGAGAGTGCATTTGCATTTATTCTTCTACATTATCTGTAACCTGGTAAACAGCTGAATGGAGAGCTGCTGCAGTTAACAGCTTCTCAATGTTTCGAGGCTGCGCTTGTATCATAAAAGATTAAGTCATATAAAAGCTGATAAGCTTCAAAGCTTTTCTCTTTGAGTTTTCACAGAGAGGAACTCCAAAGCAGAACTTTTTTTTTTAAACAAGCCTCGGCTTTTTGGGCGATCAGGATCCAAAATATCACATCAGATTTGCAAATTGCAACGTAGAAGATACAGAGAGCTCAAACATTAAATCTGCTGAAGTCTCAACAGAGCATTAAGATGTTTGGGTTTGGGTGTGAATTTTAAAGTGTGCAGTCCAGACCGCCGGGCCTTCAAATGCTCCGGAACACCATTATGTCGGGAAGTAAAAAGCCTCATTTTTCTCCGCACTCCTGGGAAAATGAGCCCTGTGAAGCACCACCGCATGTTTTCCTTTTGTTGCTTGCTTATGCTCGCTGTGATAAATGAAACAATCCATTAGGCTTTTTACAGGATGTTGTTCGTTCCGGCGCCGGCTCCGTGCAGTGCTTTGGTTTTATGAGCTCCGTCCTTGTCTCCAGGATCTCAAACACATTTGAGCACTAACAATAAACCTGTGCAGCTTCATTTTCAGTCAGGTTGAATGTCAGAAGTGACATTGTGAGGGATATGAATCAAATTAGACTATAGAAGAGACAAGAATAATATCATCACCAAACACTTATTTTAATCAACATTCCCATGTTTACATGTAGCAATCTGTGATCACGAGACTGTAAAGGATAACAAGTTGAGTCATAAATTCATGGATATTGTAAATCTGTGCACTAACCAATGGTTTCTGTCTGAGCTGGGTGTGATTCTCATGCAGAGAAGGGCTTTTCTTCACACAAAGCCTCTCTCTGATGTGCAGCTATAAAAAAAAGGATTAAAAAATGAAAACTGATTTCTCAACTGTTTTTCTGTTATATTTTCCTCTTAATTAAGGGTGCAGACAAACTTTTCCCTTATTTGACCAGGAAATAACCATAACTTAAGATCAACTATCTGTTCGTTTAAGCCCAAAAATGGATCACGGTGTATTGAATAAGATTACAAACAAAACTTTTGCTGAACAAAGTCGCGTAATGATCCATGAGAATAATGAGCCTCTCAAACATGCTCCAAAATACTGCAGAGATTAAAGAGATTAAAGATGGTGCTCCATCTAATGAGCAGCAACAGGTATTCATCCGTTTTCCTCCTGCAAAAACAGAGGTTTTGGGAAGAAAATGTTATAAAAAGAAGCCACAACAACAATCACTTCCACCAGTTATTAGTCGGGATAATTAAGCTCTCAATCTCTTTAATTCTAAAGGAAAAAATAGCAACTCTAAAATCGGTCTTAGTGAGCAAAACACAGAGGCCCCAAAGCAAAATAAAGTGAATTATTGATACAGGGCTTAGTTAACCACTGTAGTTAACAGTACAGTTCAAATGAGGAGAGAAGCATGAATGTTTGCTGCTGCCCTGCTGCAAAAGCTGCACTAAATGTATATGTGCTGATGAATCAGGTCGTCTGGGAGCAGGCAGGCAGGCAGGCAGGCAGGCAGGCAGGCAGGCAGGCAGGCAGACAGGCAGGCAGGCAGGCAGGCAGGCAGGCAGGCAGGCAGCAGGCAGGCAGACAGGCAGGCAGGCAGACAGACAGACAGGCAGACAGACAGGCAGACAGACAGGCAGACAGACAGACAGGCAGACAGACAGGCAGACAGACAGGCAGACAGACAGACAGACATCACCTCTGCCAACATTAAAACACCAACCAGATTAAAAACACATTCCACGCTGAGATCAAATTGTTCCCTGTAGTGGTTGGACACGACCCAGCAACACTGTGCCTGATAACGACATCGTGATTGAACTTGATTTGTAATTTTGGCCTTGTTACCGTTGGAGATGATTTTCATTTTGCTGAATGACACCAGCCGTCGCAAAGAAAGAGCTTCATCGCATGATTGGACTGATTCGAGCATCTGATTTGATCTGAAGAAACCGGTTTTTAATGTAAAATATATCCAGACTAATTCAATCATGTAATTAATCGTTATTGTGACATAGGATGGGACCAGGTCACCAGTGGTGGATGTTGGGAGCAGAAGAACACCTCACATGTGAATGTGGACAGACTGGAGATGTCTCCACTCCATTTCAGGTTCTAAAAGTCTGACCTTTACTGCCAGCGATGTGTCCCTGACAAAGGCATGTTATCTTTAATCACATTCATGTGGGGCGCGCTGTCTTGTCCAGCCTTTGAATCAGTTCGTCCTCGCTGTCAGCCCCCACCTACAGCTTTCCTGTCGGGCTGTGCATCAGCCGTCCAGGTGATTTCGTGCCTGAACGCACCTTTAGAGTCACATTTGTACATGAGGGGTTTCTGTGATTTGATCTCCAGGTCTGCGCTGACTGAAAACTTTGTAAATTTTAAATTTTTTGCCTCCCAGCGACGTCAGCATTTGCTTACCTGCAGTTATTGTACTGAAAATAAAAAAGATATTTCTGATTTATACGTTACAGTTGCCGACTAATCCCAGCTCAACTAATCCCAACCTCATAACTAGCGTGTTATACTGGTTACAGGGGTCAGCATATTAAAAATGTAAGTCAGTGTCAGGCCTCATGTGATTACAAAAGAACAGCCGTTGTCGACTTTAATTCTTTTAGCTGCATCCTCGCTTTAATGAACATTCTGCCTGGAGACTTTCCAGGCTACTGTGGCTTTCATCATCAACTACACTGCTTTTATTTCTACGCTGGTCAAAATTATGTTTGAATATTTGAATTGTGTTATGTTTTTCAATACTTCTCACATTAAAAAGAAGAGTATGATCAAATTAATAACTGCCTTCCAGGTGCACTCAGGACCAAAACACTAAGTGCTGTGTCCTCTAGTGCTTTAAACAGAGAATATATAAGGCTGAAACGATTATGCCTCTGATGGGTTGTCACCTGTGAAGAAATGAGCTGATAAATGATGGTTTGTCCACACGTGAATAATGAGACAGGTTGCTGCAAACATCACTGGGGGGGCTATTTATCAGCTGAGATGCACGGCTGAGCAGCCGACTCCATGGAGGACGTGTGTTCCCTCAGTTGTGGAGTGGGAAGCACAGCTGCCCTGCAGTCAGCATGGGGTCTCCCAGATGTACGTGTCCTTGGGAGGATTACCCAGCATGAGCCGCAGCAGCAGCAGTAGAAGAAGAAGAGCAATGCTGCTTTCTGAAGGTAATGAGAAAAAGAAAGACAGAATGTAAGTAATAAGAAAATGGACTGGCCCTGAATTTTAATATTTCCTACTCTTTGTGTGGCTTAAAGTGGAATGGCTGCGGGATTAGACAGAAATAAAATGAATCACATTAACATTTATCTAAGGAATATAGCTTCTCTTTTCCCCCAGAATAGCTGCAGTGCGGGGTTCTTTTCCTCTGGTTCGGGCAGCGGCATCCTTACATCTAAGTGAAATGCGGTGTAACACCGCTCGGATTGTGCTGGAGTGTGCAGGTTTCCGTTTTGACGGGGCCAACAATTTCCGCTCTTGTTTGATTGCGGGTATGCCGACAGTCAGCCCACATTACATCGCCCGATAGATGATACCCTGGCATAATCACCCATTCAACTCCCTTCCTCAAAAACCCGCCTTTCGTGCCCCAGGAGATGCATGGATGAGCAGCCTTATTCTCCTCGTGGGGTGTTCCCCATGCATGACTGATGTTTAGATTAATATCCTTGACTGATTCCTGCTCTGCAGTGAGGACAGGAGTAGGCTTATGAAGGCGCAGTCGCTCCCTCAGGAGTGCATTGATTTTCTTTTTCCCCCCCACCAGTCTGACAAACATAAACCTCAGAGAGCCACAAAATACTTTATTTGCTGTGTATTTACATCGTCTCTCCTCAGGGCCAGCTGTCCACAACTGCTTTTTAATCACTTTGGTTGGCTGCTTTGTATTTATTGTTAATCTTCTCTGCAGAAAAAAAAAATCAATTAAACATCTGCAGCGCATAAATGGCCAGACAAT
>NW_021821578.1:0-59120 GCF_901000725.2 Takifugu rubripes | reverse complement strand
TATAGGTGTAAATCTTGCAAGTCTTACTCCAATAATAATAATCAACAAATGTTTTAAATTGTGTTTGATCTTTAACCTTGTGATTTTAATCTTATGTTTCAATACAGTTAAAATGTTTGTTTGTGAACACAGAGAGGCAAAAACACATCCTTTTAAACATGATAATAAGAAGCTTGTTTGGATGATGTGTGTTTTCAAAATGTCAGAAAGTTTCATGATTAAGTAATTTAATATTAAAATCAGCTCATTTCAAAGTCTCTGTATCATAGAAATTAAGGAATTTAGTACAACATAAATGCATCAACAGCATTTCATGTATTGACTTAAAATGTCTCACAAGAGAGTTATAATTCTGAAATAATTTTTTTGATTTTCCACATTAACAGAAAGAAAAGATGAGTGTGGGACAGCATATATCAGTTTTTTCATTTTATCAGGTAAGCATGATATTAAGTTTAATATTCAGAAGAAATACAATGAAAAATGAAAAGATCTTAAATCAGACCCAGGAATACTATATTATGGAACAATCAATCAATCTTTATTTATATAGCGTCTGTTACAATCAAAATTGTTTCAAGGCGCTTTACAGAATACAGGGCCTAACCCCAGACAAGCAACAGTGGCAGGAAAAACTCCCCTTTAACAGGAAGAAACCTTGAGCAGGACCAGGCTCATGTTGGGGGACCTTCCTGCTGATGGCCGGCTGGGTAGAGAGAGAGGAGAAGGGGGGGAGGACAGGTAGAGGAGAGAATAGGTAGAGCCTAGAAATAACACAGAAATACATTATATTAAGTAAAATAAGCTGCCGGTACAGTCAAGTTGAGTGGGTCAGCGGGGTCAGAGGTCAGCAGGTCAGCATGGAGCTCTGAAGGCGGCGATACCTGTAGATGAATACAGAAGGGGGGGGGGGGGGTGCAGAAAAACTACACAAGAAATAACATCACTAGTCTACTTGGTGAGGAGGAGAGGAGACCGTTTCCCAGTGGGGTGACAGAGGCCTGTCAGGTGATCATGTTTCTGGACCCCGGCAGCCTCGGCCTATAGCAGCATAACTAAGATGTTAACCTAATGATTAGACGACCCTCTAAGTATGATCATTTGTCTGCCTATGATCGTAACTGGAACTACAGAATTAGTGATAATAAGCTTTTTCAAAGAGGTAGGTTTTAAGTCTAATCTTAAAAGTAGAGATGGAGTCAGCCTCCTGTACCTGGACAGGGAGCTGGTTCCACAGCAGGGGGGCCTGTAGCTAAATGCTCGGCCCCCACTCTACAACTAGAGGACTCTGGGGACCACAAGTAAACCAGCATTCTGAGAACGGAGAGCAGTCTATTGGGATGATAAAGTGTCGCTAGCTCCTCCGGGTAGGACGGAGCTAGACCTTTGAGGACCTTGTAGGTCAGAAGCAGAATTTTTAAAATTATTCTAAATTTAATGGGCAGCCAATGAAGAGACGCCAGTCCAGGAGTCATGTGATCTCTTTTGTCAATACCTATCAAAACTCTAGCTCCAGCATTTGGATCACCTGGAGGCTTCTTAAAGAGTTGTTTGGATACCCTGATAATAAAGAACTACAATAGTCCAGCCTGGAAGTAACAAATGCTGGACTAACTTTTCAGCATCATGTGCGTCAGTAGTTTCCTGATCTTTGTGATGTTCCTCAAGTGAAAAAAGGCACTTCTAGAGACTATTTAATTTAGGAGTTGGACAGATTTTGGTTACTCCAAGATTCCTTACAGAGAGACTAGATGTTAATGAGATACCATCTAGAGTGATCATGTGATCTAATCAATCTGTGAGAGGTTGAGGACCAAACACCATGACCTGAGTTTTTCCTGCGTTAAGGAGGAGGAAATTTGAAGTCATCCAGGACTTTATGTCTTTATGACAGGTCTTCACTAACTTCTCTGTCTCCTCTGGTTTCATGGATAAATATAGCTGAGTGTCATCAGAATAACAATGAAAATTTATCCCATGCTGCCGAATAATGTTTCCTAAGGGGCGCATGTATAAGGTGAAAAGAATTGGTCCAAGTACAGAACCTTGTGGAACTCCATGGCTAACCCTATTGTATGAAGAGGGAATGCCATGGACATGAGCAAAGTGGTATTTATTTGATAAATACGATCTAAACCCTCTAGGGCTGTCCTTTAATCCCAATCATATGTTCAATCTGTGACAGGATGCTGTGATCAACTGTATCAAAAGCAGCACTGAGGTCCAGCAGAACCAGCATAGTAACCAGTCCATGATCTGAAGCTATAACATCATTAGTAACTTTAATAAGTGCTGTTTCTGTGCTATGGTGAGCTCTAAAGCCTGATTGAAACATCTCAAACAGGCAGTTTCTCTGCAGGTGCTCCAGTACTGAGTCACCACAACCTTCTCAAGAATTTTAGAGATAAAAGGAAGGTTGGATATCAGCCTATAATTTGAAATGTCAGGATCCAGTGATGGTTTTTTAAGCAACGGCATAATCACTGCCACCTGTAGAACTGGGGTACATAACCTGTCACTAAAGAACAATTGATCTGGTCCAGGATAGAGCTGCCTATCATTGGTAAAACATCCTTCAACAGGTGTGTTGGGATGAGATCTAAAAGACACGTGGTGGACTTGGATTTCTGAATTAGTGAAGATGTCTCAGAAAAATATATAGGCGCGAAGGAGTTTCAGGGCTCGTTGGAGAACCTGTATGTTCCCACAGTCAGCACATCTGGTGATGGTCCAGTTGTTGGGATGGCCTGGTTAGCTTTTTCTCTGATAGCCGGAACTTTATCAGTGAAGAAGCTCATGAAGTCTTCACCACTAAGGGAAGGGATATATGGATCAAAAGCACTGTGACTCTTGGTTAATTTGGCCACAGTGCTGAAAAGAAACCTGGGGTTGTTCTTATTATCCTCAGTTAAAGAAGAAAAATAAGCTGTTCTAGCCTCACGGAGGGACTTTTTGTCAACTACCAGACAGTCTTTCAGGCTACATGATAGCTATTTATTTTGTAAGAAAACCACTTCCTTTCTAGTCTTCGCACTTTCTGCTTGAGAGTCCTAATGTGTGAATTATACCAGGGGGCACAACCTCCTCTTGATTTACTATTTACTTTTTCAGGGGGCAACAGAATCAAGCGTGATTCTCAGTGAGGTTGCTGCACCTTCAGCCAATAGAGTCAACCTCTGCCGGGCTAAGATTATAATGATCCCCTGGGGAACGGTGGTCTGGGATTAGCACAGGGATTGATTCCTTAAACGTAGCTGCAGCCATTATCTTGAAAGACACTCTGCCAATGTAAGACTCTGTTCTGAGCATAGAAGAATCCTTAATCATAAATGCAAAAAGGTGATCAAAGAATGATCTGACAGGGGTGGGTTCGTGAGGGTACACTGACATGTTCGACCTCAACACCATAAGTCAGAAACTACATACGGGTGTAGTTGATGCTATGAGCTGGTTGTTTTATCTGTTGGAGGAAACCAACTGACTCAGGAATGAAATTGAAGCCATTTCTAAAGCAATGTTGACAATGTTTACAACATCTACATGGATGTTAAAGTCTCAAATAATAATGAACTTTATCTGTTCAAAGGACCAAGTCAATAGGAAATCAGAGAACTCAGATAGGAACTCTGAACGTGGGCAGACAGGGGGGGCCGATATACAACTACATACAAAGTAGCTTTTCTGCCCATTACCTTAAATAAATTCTTCACCAACTTTGAATTAACACAGAAAAGTTGAATTAAAAAATTCAACAGGCAGGTCAGTGTCTTATGGTAGGTGGTTGCAAACTGTAAAAAAAAAAATCCTAACCCCCAAAAATTATATCGATAGATATATGAGTAAATATTTTAAATGAAAATTGTAAGTGCCTTAAATCAGAATTAAATTTCTTAAACGGGAACTTCAGATAATAGTGAATGACTGCAAAAAAACTCACATAAAATATGGAAAAAAGATATCTAAATATTATATTCCACCTTTTTTAGTTGTTCATTCCTTGGTGACGGTACAGTCAAATATAACAACGACAACATCAACAACAACCAGTCAAACATCAAGTTCAACATCAACAAGTCCATCTACAACTTCTGCTACTACATCGTCACCAACCACATCAGCCACAACCAGTCAAACATCGAGTTCAACAGCAACAAGTCCATCCACAACTTCTGCAACTACATCGTCACCAACCAATCAGCAACACACCAGTCAAACATCAAGTTCAACATCAACAAGTCCATCTACAACTTCTGCTACTACATCGTCACCAACCCACATCAACCACAACCAGTCAAACATCAAGTTCAAATCAACAAGTCCCTCCACAACTTCTGCCAACTACATTGTCACCAACCACATCAGCCACAACCAGTCAACATCAAGTCAACAGCAAACAAGTCCATCCACAACTTCTGCAACTACATCGTCACCAACACAATCAGCAACAACCAGTCAAACATCAAGTTTCAACCTCAACAAGTCCCTCCACAACTTCAGCAACTACATCGTCACCAACCACATCAGCAACATCCAGTCAAACATCAAGTTCAACAGCAACAAGTCCATCCACAACTTCTGAAACTACATCGTCACCAACCACATCAGCAACAACCAGTCAAACATCAAGTTCTACAACAAGTCCATCCACAACTTCTGCAACTACATCGTCACCAACCACCATCAGCAACATCCAGTCAAAACATCAAGTTCAACCTCAACCAAGGTCCTTCCACAACTTCTGCAACTACATCGTCACCAACCACATCAGCACAACCAGTCAAACATCAAGTTCAACAGCAACAAGTCCATCCACAACTTCTGCAACTACATCGTCACCAACCACATCAGCAACAACCAGTCAAACATCAAGTTCAACAGCAACAAGTCCATCCACAAGTTCTGCAACTACATCGTCACCAACAACATCAGCAACAACCAGTCAAACATCAAGTTCAACAACAAGTCCATCCACAAGTTCTGCAACTACATCGTCATCCAACATCAGCAACAACCAGTCAAACATCAAGTTCAAACAACAAGTCCATCCACCAAGTTCTGCAACTACATCGTCACAACCAAAACATCAGCACCAACCAGTCAAAACATCAAGTTCAACAACAAGTCCATCCACAAGTTCTGCCAACTACATCGTCACCAACAACCATCAGCCAACAACCAGTCAAAACATCTAGTTCAACAACAACAAGTCCATCCACAAGTCTGCAACTCTCGTCACCAACAACATCAGCAACAACCAGTCAAACATCAAGTTCAACAACAACAAGTCCCTCCACAACTTCTGCTACTACATTGTCACCACCACCACTCAGCAACACCAACCAGTGAAACATCAAGTTCAACAACAAGTCCATCCACAAGTTCTGCAACTACATCATCACCAACCAGTCAAACATCAAGTTCAACAAACAAGTTTATCCACAAACTTCTGCAACTACATCGTCACCAACAACATCAGCAACAACCCAGTCAAACATCAAGTTTCAACAACAAGTCCATCCACAATTCTGCAACTACATCGTCACCAACAACATCAGCAACAACCAGTCAAACATCAAGTTCAACAACAGTCCATCCACAAGTTCTGCAACTACATCGTCACCAACCACATCAGCAACAACCAGTCAAACATCAAGTTCAACAACAAGTCCATCCACAACTTCTGCAACTACATCATCACCAACCACATCAGCAACAACCAGTCAAACATCAAGTTCAACAACAAGTCCATCCACAACTTCTGCAACTACATCGTCACCAACATCAGCAACAACCAGTCAAACATCAAGTTCAACATCCACAAGTCCATCCACAACTTCTGCAACTACATCATCACCAACCACATCAGCAACAACCAGTCAAACATCAAGTTCAACAACAACAAATCCATCCACAACTTCAGCAACTACATCGTCACCAACCACATCAGCAACAACCAGTCAAACATCAAGTTCTACAACAAGTCCATCCACAACTTCTGCAACTACATCGTCACCAACCACATCAGCAACAACCAGTCAAAATCAGTTCAAAACACAAATCCACACAACTTGCAACTACATCGTCACCAACACATCAGCAACCAGTCAAACATCAAGTTCAACCTCAACAAGTCCATACAACTTCTGCAACTACATCGTCACCAACCACATCAGCAAACCAGTCAAACATCAAGTTCACATCAACAAGTCCATCCACAAACTTCTGCAACTACATCGTCCAACCACATCAACCACAACCAGTCAAACATCAAGTTCAACATCAACAAGTCCATCCACAACTTCTGCAACTACATCGTCACCAACCACATCAGCCACAACCAGTCAAACATCAAGTTCAACAGCAACAAGTCCATCCACAACTTCTGCAACTACATCGTCACCAACCACATCAGCAACAACCAGTCAAACATCAAGTTCAACATCAACAAGTCCACACAACTTCTGCAACTACATCGTCACCAACCACATCACAACACCAGTCAAACATCAAGTTCAACAGCAAACAAGTCCATCCACAATTCTGAAACTCCATCGTCACCAACCACCACACATCACAGCAACAACCAGTCAAACATCAAGTTCTACAACAAGTCCATCCACAACTTCTGCAACTACATCGTCACCAACCACATCAGCAACAACCAGTCAAAAAAACTAGTTCAACAGACACAAATCCATCCACAACTTCAGCAACTACATCGTCACCAACCACATCAGCAACATCCAGTCAAACATCAAGTTCAACCTCCACAAGTCCTTCCACAACTTCTGCAAATTTACATCGTCACCAACCACATCAGCCAACCAGTCAAACATCAAGTTCAACATCAACAAGTCCATCCACAAGTTCTGCAACTACACTCGTCACCAACAACATCAGCAACAACCAGTCAAACATCAAGTTCAACACAAGTCCATCCCACAAGTTCTGCAACTACATCGTCACCAACAACATCAGCAACAACAGTCAAACATCTAGTTCAACAACAACAAGTCCATCCACAACTTCTGCAACTACATCGTCACCAACAACATCAGCAACAACCAGTCAAACATCAAGTTCAACAACAACAAGTCCATCCACAACTTCTGCTACTACATTGTCACCACCCACATCAGCAACAACCAGTCAAACATCAAGTTCAACAACAAGTCCATCCACAAGTTCTGCAACTACATCATCACCACCACATCAGCAACAACCAGTGAAACATCAAGTTCAACAACAAGTCCATCCACAAGTTCTGCAACTACATCATCACCAACCAGTCAAACATCAAGTTCAACAACAAGTTTATCCACAACTTCTGCAACTACATCGTCACCAACAACATCAGCAACAACCAGTCAAACATCAAGTTCAACAACAAGTCCATCCACAAGTTCTGCAACTACATCGTCACCAACCACATCAGCAACAACCAGTCAAACATCAAGTTCAACAACAAGTCCATCCACAAGTTCTGCAACTACATCGTCACCAACAACATCAGCAACAACCAGTCAAACATCTAGTTCAACATCCACAAGTCCATCCACAACTTCTGCAACTACATCATCACCAACCACATCAGCAACAACCAGTCAAACATCAAGTTCAACAACAAGTCCATCCACAAGTTCTGCAACTACATCATCACCAACCACATCAGCAACAACCAGTCAACATCAAGTTCAACAACAAGTCCATCCACAAGTTCTGCAACTACATCGTCACCAACAACATCAGCAACAACCAGTCAAACATCTAGTTCAACATCCACAAGTCCATCCACAACTTCTGCAACTACATCATCACCAACCACATCAGCAACATCCAGTCAAACATCAAGTTCAACAACAACAAATCCATCCACAACTTCAGCAACTACATCGTCACCAACCACATCAGCCACAACCAGTCAAACATCAAGTACAACAGCAACAAGTCCCTCCACAACTTCTGCATCTACATCGTCACCAACCACATCAGCAACAACCAGTCAAAAATCTAGTTCAACAGACACAAATCCATCCACAACTTCAGCAACTACATCGTCACCAACCACATCAGCAACATCCAGTCAAACATCAAGTTCAACCTCAACAAGTCCTTCTACAACTTCTACAACTACATCGTCACCAACCACATCAGCCACAACCAGTCAAACGTCAAGTTCAACAGCAACAAGTCCATCCACAAGTTCTGCAACTACATCGTCACCAACAACATCAGCAACAACCAGTCAAACATCAAGTTCAACAACAAGTCCATCCACAAGTTCTGCAACTACATCGTCACCAAAAACATCAGCAACAACCAGTCAAACATCAAGTTCAACAACAAGTCCATCCACAAGTTCTGCAACTACATCGTCACCAACAACATCAGCAACAACCAGTCAAACATCAAGTTCAACAACAAGTCCATCCACAAGTTCTGCAACTACATCGTCACCAACCACATCAGCAACAACCAGTCAAACATCAAGTTCAACAAGTCCATCCACAACTTCTGCAACTACATCGTCACCAACCACATCAGTAACAACCAGTCAAACATCTAGTTCAACATCCACAAGTCCATCCACAACTTCTGCAACTACATCGTCACCAACCACATCAGCAAGTTCAGGTGTTGAGCCAATCTATATTGTTTCAGCAACTTTACCTCAAGAGACTTTTCGAGAAGAACTCACTAACCCAAACAGCACAACATATAAAGAACTTGAACGTCGAGTAATAGACACGGTATGTTGACCTTTGTATACAATTCTTTCCATTATTGACTTTTAAAATTTCGATTTAAGAAAAGTATACACAATTAAGTCCATTCAAATCAGTTGTTAAATTTAATAATATTAATTAGTTGGTAGTTGAATTTAATCAATTTGGATCCAAATTGAATCCAAGTCAGTCGAAGTCCAAGTTGTAATTCAGTCCTACACCAGTGCAAACCTTGGAGGTATTTAAGAAAATGTCATGTTTCAATATATTTTTGATGGTTCAAAAACATACATGTTATAGTGTTATACATTTTTAATAATTCATTTCCACAATCACTTTTTACAGTGTACACCTATCTACACAAAAAATATGGGAAAGAGATTTGTCCGCTGCTTTGTGAAACAATTCCGGTAAGTATTTTTCAGTCAATAACTGAATACAGGTCATCATGTATTTTTTGTGTTTCCTGTGTTAATTTGAACATTAGAAATCTACAGATCTCTCTCAATACCTCTGATTTCTGTCTTTTAATGTAGCCGTGCTGTGCGTCTACAAGTACGAGAAGATGCAACTGCAGCTGATATTGGGGTTGTGCTCCGCAACAATATCCCCATTTCTGACCTCCCAAATAATGACGAAGTTGCTGAAACTTTAGTAACTGCAGCAAATAGCAATGAGACCTTAGGTGTGGTTCTGTCTGCATCCTCGATTCAAACTATATGTAAGTAAACGCAACATGTTTTTTTTAACCAAAGAAAGACAAAGTTTTTGAGGTCAGTCAATAATCTATTAAAAATATTTTTTTACAGCTGGTCCAGTTCCTGCAACTGCAACAACCACAGTTGCAGCAACTACAATTTCTGTCATGACAACCACCACATCTGCAGCTGTTACAACAAGTAAACAACACAATAAATAACCAATTTTTTACTTTTTCCTCAACTGATAATACCTTCTCATTTTCAGCTTCAAGCGGAGTCAACCAGAACATCACTGCATTCTCTCTGGTACTGTTGTTATGGTTACTGTCAAACCACCAATAAAATCCTGATTATTGTCATTTATTGACAGCATCCAGCAACACTTTAATAGCAGTGCGCATAATAATAACATATATGTTTATGTTATATTGAAAACTGTTCTGCATTCTCCTGATTTATAAAGTTAACATTATAGACCCTCCTTTTTACTATGTTACAATACTATCACTGAGAAAAGAAATGAAGTGATATATGACAACAATCACAGTTCTTGAAATTATCCATTGATGAGAATTGTCTTTATCTTGTATTATGTGTTTTGCCATATGTTCCTGTCTTCTCTTGGAAGTTAGGCATGGTAGAACTCATGAGCAAATGTAACAAAGATTAGAGACATTCCTTTCACAGGATTGTTGTTGTTGTTCCATTGTAATCTCAGGAGTCAGTCAGGCAGGGGGTGTTAAACACCCATCATAAACGGGGCATCAGGGTGGGGTTGATGATCTTATTTGCATAAAGAATGGAACTTTTATCTGGCCACCTGGGAAGATAATGGAGAAGAAGGACTGTATCAACACCAAAGGAGACGGGAAGAAGAGGACGAGGTCATCCCAGCAGAGGAATTGGATTGGATTGTATGAACATTGAGAATTTGCATGTGTGTTTTCTATAAAAGACTGGGCCAAGGGATAGTTGCAGCACTTTTTGAAACGGGGAACACAAAACACGGTGGTGAGACAAAATGGAACCAAACGCGCATAGGTGTGCAGAGCGCACAGTAAAGGCAAACTAAACAACATAATTGGGATCGTAACACAACAATTACCATTGCTTCAAAACCAGCTGAAGCTCCAATGACTATTGACAAATAAGGAACCAACAATTTGGCTTTGGTTTGAATCAAAGTGACTTTGAACACACCTACCTTGAAAGCTTAGTACCTGTCACAATCACCATGACATCTTTGAACTTTAGTTGTTGTCAATGAGCTAATACAATGGGTATCTGAATTAGCTCTATGATCTTGGGGTCCAGGCCCCAAGTGGCACAAAGGTCCTTTGTCTCCTACTGTCCTTCCCCACCTTCCTGTGCTCCTTCGTTTAAATATTGCAGATTCCCATCCTGATTATTACTATTTGTCTATATTTGCATCCAGCCTGATCATTACCTTTTGTTCATTGTACGGTAACCCAAAATGACTCACACTGTCAGTCAGTTCACCAAGGTGCGGTCTACTTTGTAACAGGATCACACGCCACAGCAAACCTCTAACGCTGGGCCATTCAATTTGCGGCCCCTACGAAATTTTGTACTGGCCCTCATTTTGTACTGTAATTATGATGGAGAGTCCCATATATCTCTTATTCTTTTAAAACACGGTGGAAACACAGGTAGAATATACCTGTTCTTGCTGAACATATAATTTGGAGGACCTCAAATGACCAATCAGAAATCACTATTCGTGGCGTGGTCTGGTGCAGCGCTCTGACTTGTATCTTTCGAATATGACGACAAGCTAACAAGACAAAATGTCTCTCTACCTTAAAAAAATGAAAATTTGACTCAGAGAAAAGGCAGTTCAACAATGAATAGACAGAAAAATATGTGTTTATTGCTGTTGATGCAAAGCCCTTTTTGCAACGAGTGCCTTGCTGTGTGAAAAGCAGTACAATTTGAGAAGACATGTGAACACAACGCATGCTAACTTTAGCACTACGTTCCAACCAGGCTCTGTTGCTTGGAAAGAGAAGATATCAAGGCTTATATTTTCTTATGAACAACGACGTCAGAAATTGTTCTGGGCCTGTACGGATCTAAAGAGAGCAACAGCGGCATCGTTACGAGTGGCATGGATATTCGGAAAAAAGGAAAAAGCCATTTACAGACTCGGCTGGCATTGAGGAGGTGGTAACAGATGAGAAAACACAAAAAAAACATTATTAATTCCATCAAGCAAATTCCAATTTCTGACATTCCAATATGAGTAGAGCCGAGTCTCTTGCGTCAGACGGTTTCGAGATGCTTTTGGACAAGCTGAGGAAGGCTGAGGTGATGTCTTTGGCCGTGGATGAGTCCACAGATAACAGTGATGTTGCGCAGTTGTGCCTCTATGTGCGATTTTTGATGGAGAATGTTTTGCGAGGATCTGCTTGGACTAATTCCCCTGAAGGGAAAGACCACTGGTGAGATTTTATTCACAAAAATTGCTGCATTCTTTGAGGAGAACAACTTGAATTTTGGCGAGCGTCAACATGCTGGTGACGGATGGTGCACCCTCAATGATTGGCAGGGATCAGGGACTCGCCGCAAGGTTCGTAGCCATGACTCCGCAGATGAGATCATGACATTACCTCATCCACCAAAGCTTCCTTTGTGCCAAACTCAGTGATGAGTTAGAGAGGCCATGTGCTCTGTAATGGCCATTATAAACTGTATCCCAGGGGTGGGCAAATCCAGTCCTCGACGGCCGTATCCAAGCCAGACTTTCTGTCCTACATGTAAACACTTTCACCTGGGGTTTCATTTACCTTGGTGAAAGCATTTCCTGCCTGGTAGGATGTAAATCCCGGCTTGAACTCAACCCTCGAGGACTGGATTTGACCTCCTCTGACGGGCAAGTCCAATCCATGAAGGCTGGAGTCCAGCCATGTTTCGCATCCTACCAGGGAGAAACCACTTTCACCAAGGTAAATGGAACCACAGGTGAAAGTGTTTACCTGCAGGACAGAAAGTCTGGCTTGGATACGGCCCTCGAGGACTGGATTTGCCCACCCCTGCTGTATCCGTTGCACCTCCAGTTTACAGCACCAATTTTTTCCGCAAGCTGTTAACTGACATGTCTGCTGAATACAAAGATTTGCTCATTCACAATGACATTAGATGGCTTAGCAAAGGAAATGCACTGAAACGTTTTTGTGAACTAAGAGAGGAGATTGTGGTGTTTCTCTGAACTTCAAAACTGAAAAAAAAAGCTGGAAAATTTCTGTCTCTGATGGGAAATGATGAGTTTAATGCTACTGCTTGCTTTGTGAGTGACATTTTCCATCATTTGAACAAGCTCAAAATGGAGTTGCAGTGTAGAGATAAAACAGTTTCTGAACTTGTGAAGAAAGTTCATGCTTTTCAAAGAAAGCTCTGACTCTTCTCTACAGACCTTTGTCCTGGGAAGATGCTTCACTTCCCCACATTAAGGAAATCTGGCCCGCAAATTATCACCTGTTACATCGTTATTAGAAGCATACTATGCAGTTTTGTTTTGTATTTGTTGATGCACTTGGAATTTAAGTTGTTTGTCAGTTAAATTCCTGAAAATGTAAAAAAAAAATGATATGACTCACATAAACTGGGTGCAATTTGAAATACATTGTCTAAACAAAAGACAATTTACTGTGATATTATTAGATGCACTTTGCTTTTATTTATGTTGATGGAGATAGTGCAAGCTTAAGTATCTGTGATATGGCTGACTGGCACTGATTCTTATGGTGTTTTTATGGTGATTTATGTTCAGACTGGACTGAAGGTTATTACAGTCGTAGTCTAAGTGTGAATTTGAGTGCATAAGTTGTTCTGCATTTACAAAATAGAATATATTGATTATTTCAGTATACATTAGCAATTTCTTTATTTGTTACCGTGCTTATATTCTCTGGCCCTTTATTTTGCCTCAGATTCATGAATTGGCCCCAAGTCCAAATTAATTGAATAGCCCTCCTCGAACAAGTGATTTCCTCAATAAAAACGGCTGCAGTTATATCAACAATTACCAAAGAAATCTGTATGTGTGATGAATATAATACGGCTTGTAGCTTAATTTAGGCTTTAAATTTTGGGGTGGTTTGTTTCTGTTGATGGAGATATAACATTGAGTCCGAGTGGACCATGTTCCGTGCCTCCATTGTTGAGGCGGCTGACCGGTGCTGTGGCCGCAAGGTGGTTGGTGCCTCCTTAATCCCACCAACGCGCCTTCCAGTGAGTAAGCAGGGCCTGGGGACCTGGGGACAGGCTCTCGTATCTCCGGGGCTGAAGTTGCCGAGGTAGTCAAAAAGTCCTCGGTGGCAAGGCCCCGGCGGTGGATGAGATCCGTCCAGAGTTCCTTAAGGCTCTGGATGCTGTAGGGCTGTCGTGGTTGACTCGACTCTACAACATCACGTGCCGCTGGAGTGGCAGACCGGGGTGGTAGTCCCTCTTTTTAAGAAGGGGGACCGGAGGGTGTGTTCCAACTATAGGGGGATCACACTCCTCAGCCTCCATGGTAAGGTCTATTCAGGGGTAGTGGAGAGGAGGGTCCGCCGGATAGTCAACCTCGGATTCAGGAGGAGCAATGTGGTTTTCGTCCTGAGCGTGGAACGGTGGACCAGCTCTACACCATCAGCAGGGTCTTTGAAGGTGCATGGGAGTTTGCCCAACCAGTCCACATGTGTTTTGTGGACTTGGAGAAGGCATTCGACCGCGTCCCTCGGGGTGTCCTGTGGGGGGTCCTCTGAGAGTATGGGGTGCTGGGCCCCCTGATACAGGCCGTCCGATCCCTGTATGATCGGTGTCAGAGTTTGGTCCTGAGATGATGTGGTCCTGTTGGCGTCATCGGCCCGTGACCTCCAACGATCACTGGATCGGTTCGCCACTGCGTGTGAAGTGGCTGGGATGAGAATCAGCAGCTCCAACTCCGAGGCCATGGTTCTCAACTGGAAAAAGGTGGAGTGCCTTCTCCGGGTCAAGGAGGAGATCCTGCCCCAAGTGGAGAAGTTCAATTACCTTGGGGTCTTGTTCATGAGTGAGGGAAGAATGGAGCAGGAGATCGACAGGCGGATCGGTGCAGCGTCAGCAGTAATACGGACTCAGCACCAGTCCGTTGTGATGAAGAGAGACCTGAGCCAAAAGGCGAAGCTCTCAATTTACCGGTCAGTCTTCGTTCCTACCCTCACCTATGGTCATGAGCTTTGGGTAATGACTGAACAAGATTACGGGTACAAGCGGCCGAAATGAGCTGCTTCCGTAGGGTGGCTGGGCTCTCCCTTAGAGATAGGGTGAGAAGCTCTGCCATCCGGGAGGAGTTTGGAGTAGAGCCGCTGCTCCTCCGCGTTGAGAGGAGCCAGATGAGGTGGCTTGGGCATCTCGTTAGGATGCCCCCTGGACGCCACCCTGGTGAGGTGTTCAGGGCATGTCCCTCCGCTAGGAGGCCCCGGGGAAGACCCAGGACATGTCTGGGAACGCCTGGGGATCCCCCCGAACGAGCTGGAAGAAGTAGCTGGGGAAAGGAAAGTCTGGGCCTCTCTGCTTAGGCTGCTGCCCCCATAACCCGACCCCGGATAAGCGGTAGAGGATGTATAGATGGATGGATTTTAGATCAATCGAGCCATTTTAGATCAATCGATCTAGCCTTGCCGTTTTGCTGCGTTCTTGTTTGTCTATTTTTGTTTGTTAATTGTGTGTCTGCCTGCTCTTACACCCGTGAAGAGCTACTAAACATTAGGACTCTCACCCCCACGGACTTACTTCCAGTTTTTCTGGCTCCTGCAGCCGACCTGGTTCACTTTTTGGCCCAAAAGGTGAGACGGCGGAGGAGAGGAAGACGGGCCGGTGCCCTGGCGAGACTACGCAGGAGAGGCTCGCGCACGGCACTGCCTGGGATCTTTCTGTCCAACGCCAACTCAATTTGTAACAAAATGGACGAGCTGAAGTTGCTGATGCGGATCAAAGATTTCTCCACCTCGTGTGTTCTCTGCTTCACTGAAACCTGGTTCAGGAAAGAGACACCGGACAGCGCGCTCCTCCTCGAGCGATTCCAGCTGTTCCGTGCTGACCGCGACTTGGCGCTCTCTGGCAAGAGAGCAGGCGGTGGAGTCTGCTTCTACATCAACAGCGACTGGTGCACTGATGTGACTGTGATCTCTGTGAGCACTGTTCTCCTGCTTTGGAATACCTCTTCATCAACTGCAGACCCTTCTATTCTCCGCGTGAGTTCGCTTCATTCATTCTGGCCTCTGTTTACATCTCGCCAGATGCGGACGTGCGCGAGGCTCAGCGCACGCTCGCGGACTGTATTCAACAAGTGGAGCGGACCTATCCCGACGCTCTGGTTATCGTGCTTGGCGACTTTAATCAGAGCAACCTGAGTTACGAGCTCCCCAGGTACAAAACAGTTCATCAAATGCCCCACCAGAGCAGAGAACACGCTGGATCACTGCTACACCACAGTGAAGGACGCGTATCGGGCTATCCCCCGTGCTGCGCTAGGACTGTCTGATCACGTGATGGTCCACCTGATCCCCACATACAGACAGAAACTTAAACTAATAAAGCCATCCGTGAGCACCACAAAGAGATGGACCAGTGAGGCTGTGGAGGAGCTGCGCACGTGCTTGGATACAACTGACTGGGACATGTTTAAAGGGGCCACACATGATCTGGATGAGTACACGGACACTGTGACCTCATATATCCACTTTTGTGAGGAGCGCATTCTACCAACGCGCACTAGGGTGAGTTATTCCAATGACAAGCCCTGGTTCACACCGAGACTCAGACAGATCAGGAAAGAAAAGGAAGCAGCGCTGAAGAGTGGAGAGAGACTGCTACAGAGAGGCCAAATACCGGTTTAGCAAGGAACTGAGGAGAGCTAAATCTGTGTATTCGGAGAAACTTCAGCAGCAGTTTACTGCTAACGACTCTGCTTCTGTGTGGAGAGGCCTGAGGCAGATCACCGACTACAGGCCTCAGGCTTCAAAGGGTCAGGACGACAAAGCCCTTTGTCAGAGCCTGTCCCTCCATTATGCCCGCTTTGACACCTCGTCAGCCACGCCCAACACCTCCCCTCCCCCCAGGGCCACTGCCCCCATGGACCTCACTCCATCAAAGGCAGTTCCCTCCTCCTCCCCCCTCCACTCACCATCACTCACCATCCCCCTCCCCCCCATCACTTACCACCAGTTCCCCCCCTCCATTCACCATCAGTGAACAGGATGTGCGAAGGCAGTTCGCCAGGTTGAACCCGCGCAAGGCCCCTGGCCCGGACGGCGTGTCTCCTTCCACCCTGAGGCACTGCGCAGAGGAGCTGACTCCTGTCTTCACAGACATCTTCAACTCCTCCCTGGAGTCGTGCCAGGTGCCAGCCTGCCTCAAAACCTCAACCATCGTCCCTGTTCCCAAGAAGCCACGGATCACTGGGCTTAACGACTACAGACCTGTGGCGCTCACCTCTGTAGTCATGAAGTCCTTAGAGCGCCTGATCCTGCCACACCTCAAGTCCATCACCACCCCCCTCCTGGATCCACTGCAGTTCGCCTACAGAGCCAACAGATCTGTGGACAATGCGGTCAACCTGGCCCTTCACTCCATCCTGCAGCATCTGGACTCCCCGGGAACCTACGCGAGGATCCTGTTCGTGGACTTCAGCTCTGCATTCAACACCATCCGCCCCGCTCTGCTACAGGACAAGCTGTCCCAGCTTAGTGTGCCTGACTCCCTCTGCAGGTGGATCACTCACTTCCTGACGGATCGGAGGCAGTATGTGCGGCTGGGGAAGACTGTCTCGGACTCCGTCACCATCAGCACTGGATCACCCCAGGGCTGTGTACTTTCCCCCCTCCTCTTCTCCCTGTACACTAACTGCTGCACCTCAAGCCACCAGTCTGTCAAACTGGTCAAGTTTGCGGATGACACCACCCTCATCGGGCTCATCTCCAATGGCGATGAGACTGCCTACAGGAGGGAGGTGGCTCGACTGGTGTCCTGGTGCGGACACAACAACCTGCAGCTGAACGCTCAGAAGACAGTGGAGATGATTGTGGACTTCAGGAAAGTCACAGCCCCTTTGCCCCCCCTTGCCCTCATGGACTCCCCCATCACCATCGCTGACTCCTTCCGCTTCCTGGGCACCACCATCACCCGGGACCTTAAGTGGGAGCCAACCATCAGCTCCCTCATCAAGAAGGCCCAGCAAAGGATGTTCTTCCTACGGCAGCTGAGGAAGCTCAAACTGCCTCCCAGGATGTTGGCGCAGTTTTATACGGCCATCATCGAGTCCGTCCTCACCTCCTCCATCACCGTGTGGTACGCTGGTGCCACCGCCAGGGACAGACTGAGGCTGCAGCGCGTCGTGCGCGCTGCCGAGAAGGTGATCGGCTGCAGGCTTCCATCTATCCAGGACCTGTATATCTCCAGGACCCGGAGGCGTGCAGGTCGGATCACGGCCGACCCTTCCCACCCTGGTCATGGACTGTTTTCCCCCCTCCCCTCAGGCAGGAGACTACGGTCCATTCGGACCAAAACCTCCCGCTACATGAACAGCTTCTTCCCCTCTGCCATCAGGCTGCTGAACACCAAGTGACTTATCACTTAAGCACCACGTACAGCAGCCAGTCGGACTCATGAACAATACATTACTCCTGCATTGACCTGCACTATTTCTAGTGTTGTGTTCTTATGTTGAATGTCGCAGCGTCACACCAAGAAAAATTCCTAGTTTGTGTAATACTGTGTATTACATGAACAATGGCAATAAACCTGATTCAATTCAATTCAATTCAATTCAATTATAAAAACAGCTAAATACGGCACAAACACTTCCAAAGCATTGAGTAAGTTAGCCATGAATGTATTTTATTGTTGTTAATATTTTCTGAGCAGGATCAAATGCAGAAAACATTATTTCATATACATACAAAGCAGATGTCCAGCTATCTAACCAAAACATCAAACCAAACTTTGTAGAAAAACTTTCTAAAACTTCCAAAGAACAAAACACCAAAACTTTTGAACATCGTTGCACAAGGCAAACAAACATGGCGGCAGAAAAACATGTGTACTTTTAAACCTGTGACTTTTAAAAGTTGGAGTTTGAACATGGAGTGATTTGGAAAATTTAAGTATTTGTGAGGCACAGTACAAAATCAAGAATAACAAGACTGTTAACAAAAGGAGAAATGCAAATTCTAAAACTTTGACAAACTCAACACCCCATTCTAACTATATATATATATATATATATATATATTATGCATGTTTTCAAGGTTCTGGTTCACATATTTGCCTCAAAAGTAAATGCTTCAGCAGACACATTAAGTTGTCTATGAATTACTCCTTGGTCCCAGTGTACTTGTGAATGTATTGTGTATAGCCTGCTGGAACCTCACACTAAAAAGGTCTTTGCCTGTTGTCCTGTAAACGCCCCCACCCCATTAAAAATGTGGAAGCAGGAACTTGTTTCACTTGTTGGACTTCTCCCTATACAAATGTGTGATGCAAAAAACAGCCCACGAAAATATCTTGGGAATTTATTGTAATGCGTCAGAACATTTTTTAAACATGGCTCGCATATTTACTGTGTCACTTACTTAAGTTCCTTTGCAAACTCCACCTTATAAATGTGGCCAGTTACACTCAGGAAGCAAACTGCAGAATCACAGAGGAGGATTCACCAAAAGATTCTAGAAAATCTTTGAAGTCAAGGTGGGATTTTTGAGCTTTATTTCTATTTCTCTTATATATACATATACAAACAGGATTATATGTGTAAATCTTGCAAGTCTTACTCCAATAATAAGTAATCAACAAATGTTTTGAATTGTGTTTGATCTTTAACCTTGTGATTTTTAATCTTATGTTTCAATACAGTTAAAATTGTTTGTGTAACACAGAGAGGCAAATACACATCCTTTAAACATGATAATAAGAAGCTTGTTTGGATGATGGTGTTTTCGAAATGTCAGAAAGTTTCATGATTAAGTGATTTTAATATTAAAATCAGCTCATTTCAAAGTCTCTGTATCATAGAAATTAAGGAATTTAGTACAACATAAATGCATCAACAGTATTTCATGTATTGACTTAAAATAATGTGTCTCAGTTATAATTCTGAAATAATTTTTTATTTGATTTTCCACATTAACAGAAAGAAAAGATGAGTGTGGGATGGCATATATCCGCTTTTTTCATTTTATCAGGTAAGCATGATATTAAGTTTAATATTCAGAAGAAATACAATGAAAAATGAAAACATCTTAAATCAGACCCAGGAATACTATATTATGGAACAATCAATCAATCTTTATTTATATAGCGTCTGTTACAATCAAAATTGTTTCAAGGCGCTTTACAGAATCCCAGGGCCTAACCCCAGACAAGCAACAGTGGCAGGAAAAACTCCCCTTTAACAGGAAGAAACCTTGAGCAGGACCAGGCTCATGTTGGGGGACCCTTCTGCTGATGGCCGGCTGGGTAGAGAGAGAGAAGAAGGGGGAGGACAGGTAGAGGAGAGAATAGGTAGAGCCTAGAAATAAACACAGAAATACATTATATTAAGTAAAATAAGCTGCCGGTACAGTCAAGTTGTGTGGGTCAGCGGGGTCAGCAGGTCAGCATGGAACTCTGAAGGCGGCGATACCTGTAGATGAATACAGAAGGGGGGGTGTGGGGTGCAGAAAAACTACACAAGAAATAACATCACTAGTCTACTTGGTGAGGAGGAGAGGAGACCGTTTCCCAGTGGGGTGACAGAGGCCTGTCAGGTGATCATGTTTCTGGACCCCGGCAGCCTCGGCCTATAGCAGCATAACTAAGATGTTAACCTAATGATTAGACGACCCTCTAAGTATGATCATTTGTCTGCCTATGATCGTAACTGGAACTACAGAATTAGTGATAATAAGCTTTTTCAAAGAGGTAGGTTTTAAGTCTAATCTTAAAAGTAGAGATGGAGTCAGCCTCCTGTACCTGGACAGGGAGCTGGTTCCACAGCAGGGGGGCCTGTTAGCTAAATGCTCGGCCCCCACTCTACAACTAGAGACTCTGGGGACCACAAGTAAACCAGCATTCTGAGAACGGAGCAGTCTATCGGGATGATAAGGTGTCGCTAGCTCCTCCGGGTAGGACGGAGCTAGACCTCTGAAGACCTTGTAGGTCAGAAGCAGAATTTTAAAAATTATTCTAAATTTAATGGGCAGCCAATGAAGAGACGCCAGTCCAGGAGTCATGTGATCTCTTTTGTCAATACCTATCAAAACTCTAGCTGCAGCATTTTGGATCACCTGGAGGCTTCTTAAAGAGTTGTTTGGATACCCTGATAATAAAGAACTACAATAGTCCAGCCTGGAAGTAACAAATGCTGGACTAACTTTTCAGCATCATGTTGCGTCAGTAGTTTCCTGATCTTTGTGATGTTCCTCAAGTGAAAAAAGGCACTTCTAGAGACTATTTTAATTTATGAGTTGGACAGATTTTGGTTACTCCAAGATTCCTTACAGAGACTAGATGTTAATGAGATACCATCTAGAGTGATCATGTGATCTAATCAATCTGTGAGAGGTTGAGGACCAAACACCATGACCTGAGTTTTTCCTGCGTTAAGGAGAAGGAAATTTGAAGACATCCAGGACTTTATGTCTTTATGACAGGTCTTCACTAACTTCTCTGTCTCCTCTGGTTTCATGGATAAATGTAGCTGAGTGTCATCAGAATAACAATGAAAATTTATCCTATGCTGCCGAATAATGTTTCCTAAGGGGAGCATGTACAAGGTGAAAAGAATTGGTCCAAGTACAGAACCTTGTGGAACTCCATGGCTAACCCTATTGTATGAAGAGGGAATGCCATGGACATGAGCAAACTGGTATTTATTTGATAAATACGATCTAAACCACTCTAGGGCTGTCCTTTTAATCCCAAGCATATGTTTCAATCTATGTGACAGGATGCTGTGATCAACTGTATCAAAAGCAGCACTGAGGTCCAGCAGAACCAGCATAGTAACCAGTCCATGATCTGAAGCTATAACATCATTAGTAACTTTAATAAGTGCTGTTTCTGTGCCATGGTGAGCTCTAAAGCCTGACTGAAACATCTCAAACAGGCAGTTTCTCTGCAGGTGCTCCAGTTACTGAGTCACCACAACCTTCTCAAGAATTTTAGAGATAAAAGGAAGGTTGGATATCAGCCTATAATTTGCTAATATGTCAGGATCCAGTGATGGTTTTTTAAGCAACAGCATAATCACTGCCAACATTTACCTTAAATAAATTCTTCACCAACTTTGAATTAACACAGAAAATTTGAATTAAAAATTCAACAGCAGTCAGTGTCTTATGGTAGGTGGTTGCAAACTGTAAAAAAAAAAAAAATCCTAACCCCCAAAAATTATATTGATAGATATATGAGTAAATATTTTAAATTAAAATTGGAAGTGCCTGAAATCAGAATTACATTTCTTAAACGGGAACTTCAGATAATAGTGAATGACTGCAAAAAACTCTAGAAATCTAAATATTATATTCCACCTTTTTTAGTTGTTCATTTCTTGGTGACGGTACAGTCAAAAAAAAAAACAACAACCAGTCAAACATCAAGTTCAACAACAACAAGTCCATCCACAACTTCTGCAACTACATCGTCACCAACCACATCAGCAACAACCAGTCAAATATCAAGTTCAACATCAACAAGTCCATCCACAACTTTTGCAACTACATCGTCACCAACCACATCAGCAACAACCAGTCAAATATCAAGTTCAACATCAACAAGTCCATCCACAACTTCTGCAACTACATCGTCACCAACATCAGCATCAAGCAGTCCATCCACAACTTCTACAACTACATCACCAACCACATCAGCAACAACCAGTCAAACATCAAGTTCAACAACAAGTCCATCCACAACTTCTGCGACTACATCGTCACCAACAACATCAGCAACAAGCAGTCAAACATCAAGTTCAACAGCAAGTCCATCCACAACTTCTGCAACTACATCATCACCAACCACATCAGCAACAACCAGTCAAACATCAAGTTCAACATCAACAAGTCCATCCACAACTTCTGCAACTACATCATCACCAACCACATCAGCCACAACCAGTCAAACATCAATTACAACAGCAACAAGTCCCTCCACAACTTCTGCATCTACATCGTCACCAACCACATCAGCAACAACCAGTCAAATATCAAGTTCAACATCAACAAGTCCATCCACAACTTTTGCAACTACATCGTCACCAACCACATCAGCAACAACCAGTCAAATATCAAGTTCAACATCAACAAGTCCATCCACAACTTTTGCAACTACATCGTCACCAACCACATCAGCAACAAGCAGTCAAACATCAAGTTCAACAACAACAAGTCCATCCACAACTTCTGCAACTACATCATCACCAACCACATCAGCAACAACCAGTCAAACATCAAGTTCAACAACAAGTCCATCCACAACTTCTGCGACTACATCGTCACCAACAACATCAGCAACAAGCAGTCAAACATCAAGTTCAACAGCAAGTCCATCCACAACTTCTGCAACTACATCAGCAACAACCAGTCAAACATCAAGTTCAACATCAACAAGTCCATCCACAACTTCTGCAACTACATCGTCACCAACCACATCAGCAACAACCAGTCAAACATCAAGTTCAACAACAACAAGTCCATCCACATCTACTGCAGCTACATCGTCACCAACCACATCAGCAACAACCAGTCAAACATCAAGTTCAACATCAACAAGTCCATCCACAACTTCTGCAACTACATTGTCACCAACCACATCAGCAACAACCAGTCAAACAACTAGTTCAACATCAACAAGTCCATCCACAACTTCTGCAACAACATCGTCACCAACCACATCAGCAACAACCAGTCAAACAACTAGTTCAACATCAACAAGCCCATCCACAACTTCTGCAACTACGTCGTCACCAACCACATCAGCCACAACCAGTCAAACATCAATTACAACAGCAACAAGTCCCTCCACAACTTCTGCATCTACATCATCACCAACCACGTCAGCAACAACCAGTCAAACATCAAGTTCAACATCAACAAGTCCATCCACAACTTCTGCAACTACATCGTCACCAACCACATCAGCCACAACCAGTCAAACAACTAGTTCAACATCCACAACTTCTGCAACTACATCGTCACCAACCACATCAGCCACAACCAGTCAAACATCAAGTACAACAGCAACAAGTCCCTCCACAACTTCTGCATCTACATCGTCACCAACCACATCAGCCACAACCAGTCAAACATCAAGTACAACAGCAACAAGTCCCTCCACAACTTCTGCATCTACATCATCACCAACCACATCAGCAACAACCAGTCAAACATCAAGTTCAACAACAACAAGTCCATCCACAACTTCTGCAACTTCATCGTCACCAACCACATCAGCAACAACCAGTCAAACATCAAGTTCAACAACAAGTCCATCCACAAGTTCTGCAACTACATCATCACCAACCACATCAGCAACAACCAGTGAAACATCAAGTTCAACAACAAGTCCATCCACAAGTTCTGCAACTACATCATCACCAACCACATTAGCAACAACCAGTCAAACATCAAGTTCAACAACAAGTCCATCCACAACTTCTGCAACTACATCGTCACCAACCACATCAGCAACAACCAGTCAAACATCAAGTTCAACAACAACAAGTCCATCCACAACTTCTGCAACTACATCGTCACCAACCACATCAGCAACAACCAGTCAAACATCAAGTTCAACAACAAGTCCATCCACAACTTCTGCAACTACATCATCACCAACCACATCAGCAACAACCAGTGAAACATCAAGTTCAACAACAAGTCCATCCACAAGTTCTGCAACTACATCATCACCAACCACATTAGCAACAACCAGTCAAACATCAAGTTCAACAACAAGTCCATCCACAACTTCTGCAACTACATCATCACCAACCACATCAGCAAAAACCAGTCAAACATCAAGTTCAACAACAACAAGTCCATCCACAACTTCTGCAACTACATCGTCACCAACCACATCAGCAACAACCAGTCAAACATCAAGTTCAACAACAACAAGTCCATCCACATCTACTGCAGCTACATCGTCACCAACCACATCAGCAACAACCAGTCAAACATCAAGTTCAACATCAACAAGTTCATCCACAACTTCTGCAACTACATCGTCACCAACCACATCAGCAACAATCAGTCAAACATCAATTTCAACATCAACAAGTCCATCCACAACTTCTGCAACTACATCGTCACCAACCACATCAACAATAACCAGTCAAACATCAAGTTCAACATCAACAAGTCCATCCACAACTTCTGCAACTACATCATCACAAACCACATCAGCAACAACCAGTCAAACATCAAGTTCAACATCAACAAGTCCATCCACAACTTCTGCAACTGCATCGTCACAAACCACGTCAGCAACATCCAGTCAAACATCAAGTTCAACATCAACAAGTCCATCCACATCTTCTGCAACTACATCATCACCAACCACATCAGCAACAACCAGTCAAACATCAAGTTCAACATCAACAAATCCATCCACAACTTCTGCAACTACATCGTCACCAACCACATCAGTAACAACCAGTCAAACATCTAGTTCAACATCCACAAGTCCATCCACAACATCTGCAACTACATCAGCAACAACCAGTCAAACATCTAGTTCAACATCCACAAGTCCATCCACAACTTCTGCAACTACATCGTCACCAACAACATCAGCAACAACCAGTCAAACATCTAGTTCAACATCCACAAGTCCATCCACAACTTCTGCAACTACATCGTCACCAACCACATCAGCAACTTCAGGTGTTGAGCCAATCTATATTGTTTCAGCAACTTTACCTCAAGAGACTTTTCGAGAAGAACTCACTAACCCCAACAGCACAACATACAAAGAACTTGAAAGTCGAGTAATAGACACGGTATGTTGACCTTTGTATACAATTCTTTCCATTATTGACTTTTAGAATTTCAATTAAAGAAATGTCAAAGTATTCACAATTAAGTCCATTCAAGTCAGTTGTTAAATTTAATAATATTAATTAGTTGGTAGTTGAATTTAATCAATTTGGATCCAAATTGAATCCAAGTCAGTCAAAGTCCAAGTTGTAATTCAGTCCTACACCAGTGCAAACCTTGGAGGTATTTAAGAAAATGTCATGTTTCAATATATTTTTGATGGTTCAAAAACATACATGTTATAGTGTTATACATTTTTAATAATTCATTTCCACAATTCACTTTTTACAGTGTACACCTATCTACACAAGAAAATATGGAAAGAGATTTGTCCGCTGCTTTGTGAAACAATTCCGGTAAGTATTTTTCAGTCAATAACTGAATACAGGTCATCATGTATTTTTTGTGTTTCCTGTGTTAATTTGAACATTAGAAATCTACAGATCTCTCTCAATACCTCTGATTTCTGTCTTTTAATGTAGCCGTGCTGTGCGTCTACAAGTACGAGAAGATGCAACTGCAGCTGATATTGGGGTTGTGCTCCGCAACAATATCCCCATTTCTGACCTCCCAAATAATGACGAAGTTGCTGAAACTTTAGTAACTGCAGCAAATAGCAATGAGACCTTAGGTGTGGTTCTGTCTGCATCCTCGATTCAAACTATATGTAAGTAAACGCAACATGTTTTTTTTAACCAAAGAAAGACAAAGTTTTTGAGGTCAAAGTTTCAAAGTTTTTTGAAAAATATTTTTTTACAGCTGGTCCAGTTCCTGCAACTGCGACAACCACAGTTGCAGCAACTACAATTTCTGTCATGACAACCACCACATCTGCAGCTGTTACAACAAGTAAACAACACAATAAATAACCAATTTTTTACTTTTTCCTCAACTGATAATACCTTCTCATTTTCAGCTTCAAGCGGAGTCAACCAGAACATCACTGCATTCTCTCTGGTACTGTTGTTATGGTTACTGTCAAACCACCAATAAAATCCTGATTATTGTCATTTATTGACAGCATCCAGCAACACTATAATAGCAGTGCGCATAATAATAATATATATGTTTATGTTATATTGAAAACTGTTCTGCATTCTCCTGATTTATAAAGTTAACATTATAGACCTCCTTTTTTACTATGTTACAATACTATCACTGAGAAAAGAAACGAAGTGATATATGACAACAATCACAGTTCTTGAAATTATCCATTGATGAGAATTGTCTTTATCTTGTATTATGTGTTTTGCCATATGTTCCTGTCTTCTCTTGGAAGTTAGGCATGGTAGACTCATGAGCAAATGTAACAAAGATTAGAGACATTCCTTTCACAGGATTGTTGTTGTTGTTCCATTGTAATCTCAGGAGTCAGTCAGGCAGGGGGTGTTAAACACCCATCATAAACGGGGCATCAGGGTGGGGTTGATGATCTTATTTGCATAAAGAATGGGAACTTTTATCTGGCCACCTGGGAAGATAATGGAGAAGAAGGACTGTATCAACACCAAAGGAGACGGGAAGAAGAGGACGAGGTCATCCCAGCAGAGGAATTGGATTGGATTGTATGAACATTGAGAATTTGCATGTGTGTTTCTATAAAAGACTGGGCCAAGGGATAGTTGCAGCACTTTTTGAAACGGGGAAACACAAAACACGGTGGTGAGACAAAATGGAACCAAACGCGCATAGGTGTGCAGAGCGCACAGTAAAGGCAAACTAAACAACATAATTGGGATCGTAACACAACAATTACCATTGCTTCAAAACCAGCTGAAGCTCCAATGACTATTGACAAATAAGGAACCAACAATTTGGCTTTGGTTTGAATCAAAGTGACTTTGAACACACCTACCTTGAAAGCTTAGTACCTGTCAAATCACCATGACATCTTTGAACTTTAGTTGTTGTCAATGAGCTAATACAATGGGTATCTGAATTAGCTCTATGATCTTGGGGTCCAGGCCCCAAGTGGCACAAAGGTCCTTTGTCTCCTACTGTCCTTCCCCACCTTCCTGTGCTCCTTCGTTTAAATATTGCAGATTCCCATCCTGATTATTACTATTTGTCTATATTTGCATCCAGCCTGATCATTACCTTTTGTTCATTGTACGGTAACCCAAAATGACTCACACTG
Organism: Takifugu rubripes; assembly: GCF_901000725.2. Taxonomy (NCBI): domain Eukaryota; kingdom Metazoa; phylum Chordata; class Actinopteri; order Tetraodontiformes; family Tetraodontidae; genus Takifugu; species Takifugu rubripes. The sequence continues at coordinate 31,498 of NW_021821578.1, read as the reverse complement.
TCAGTCAGTTCACCAAGGTGCGGTCTACTTTGTAACAGGATCGCACGCCACAGCAAACCTCTAACGCTGGGCCATTCAATTTGCGGCCCCCGGGCCAGGTTTGGCCCCTACGAAATTTTGTACTGGCCCTCATTTTGTACTGTAATTATGATGGAGAGTCCCATATATCTCTTATTCTTTTAAAACACGGTGGAAACACAGGTAGAATATACCTGTTCTTGCTGAACATATAATTTGGAGGACCTCAAATGACCAATCAGAAATCACTATTCGTGGCGTGGTCTGGTGCAGCGCTCTGACTTGTATCTTTCGAATATGACGACAAGCTAACAAGACAAAATGTCTCTCTACCTTAAAAAAATGAAAATTTGACTCAGAGAAAAGGCAGTTCAACAATGAATAGACAGAAAAATATGTGTTTATTGCTGTTGATGCAAAGCCTTTTTGCAACGAGTGCCTTGCTGTGTGAAAGCAGTACAATTTGAGAAGACATGTGAACACAACGCATGCTAACTTTAGCACTACGTTCCAACCAGGCTCTGTTGCTTGGAAACCGAAGATATCAAGGCTTATATTTTCTTATGAACAACGACGTCAGAAATTGTTCTGGGCCTGTACGGATCTAAAGAGAGCAACAGCGGCATCGTTACGAGTGGCATGGATATTCGGAAAAAAGGAAAAAGCCATTTACAGACTCGGCTGGCATTGAGGAGGTGGTAACAGATGAGAAAACACAAAAAAACATTATTAATTCCATCAAGCAAATTCCAATTTCTGACATTCCAATATGAGTAGAGCCGAGTCTCTTGCGTCAGACGGTTTCGAGATGCTTTTGGACAAGCTGAGGAAGGCTGAGGTGATGTCTTTGGCCGTGGATGAGTCCACAGATAACAGTGATGTTGCGCAGTTGTGCCTCTATGTGCGATTTTTTGATGGAGAATGTTTTTGCGAGGATCTGCTTGGACTAATTCCCCTGGAGGGAAAGACCACTGGTGAGATTTTATTCACAAAAATTGCTGCATTCTTTGAGGAGAACAACTTGAATTTTGGCGAGCGTCAACATGCTGGTGACGGATGGTGCACCCTCAATGATTGGCAGGGATCAGGGACTCGCCGCAAGGTTCGTAGCCATGACTCCGCAGATGAGATCATGACATTACCTCATCCACCAAAGCTTCCTTTGTGCCAAACTCAGTGATGAGTTAAGAGAGGCCATGTGCTCTGTAATGGCCATTATAAACTGTATCCCAGGGGTGGGCAAATCCAGTCCTCGACGGCCGTATCCAAGCCAGACTTTCTGTCCTACATGTAAACACTTTCACCTGGGGTTTCATTTACCTTGGTGAAAGCATTTCCTGCCTGGTAGGATGTAAATCCCGGCTTGAACTCAACCCTCGAGGACTGGATTTGACCTCCTCTGACGGGCAAGTCCAATCCATGAAGGCTGGAGTCCAGCCATGTTTCGCATCCTACCAGGGAGAAACCACTTTCACCAAGGTAAATGGAACCACAGGTGAAAGTGTTTACCTGCAGGACAGAAAGTCTGGCTTGGATACGGCCCTCGAGGACTGGATTTGCCCACCCCTGCTGTATCCGTTGCACCTCCAGTTTACAGCACCAATTTTTCCGCAAGCTGTTAACTGACATGTCTGCTGAATACAAAGATTTGCTCATTCACAATGACATTAGATGGCTTAGCAAAGGAAATGCACTGAAACGTTTTTGTGAACTAAGAGAGGAGATTGTGGTGTTTCTCTGATCTTCAAAACTGAAAAAAAAAAGCTGGAAAATTTCTGTCTCTGATGGGAAATGATGAGTTTAATGCTACTGCTTGCTTTGTGAGTGACATTTTCCATCATTTGAACAAGCTCAAAATGGAGTTGCAGTGTAGAGATAAAACAGTTTCTGAACTTGTGAAGAAAGTTCATGCTTTTCAAAGAAAGCTCTGACTCTTCTCTACAGACCTTTGTCCTGGGAAGATGCTTCACTTCCCCACATTAAGGAAATCTGGCCCGCAAATTATCACCTGTTACATCGTTATTAGAAGCATACTATGCAGTTTTGTTTTGTATTTGTTGATGCACTTGGAATTTAAGTTGTTTGTCAGTTAAATTCCTGAAAATGTAAAAAAAAATTATATGACTCACATAAACTGGGTGCAATTTGAAATACATTGTCTAAACAAAAGACAATTTACTGTGATATTATTAGATGCACTTTGCTTTTATTTATGTTGATGGAGATAGTGCAAGCTTAAGTATCTGTGATATGGCTGACTGGCACTGATTCTTATGGTGTTTTATGGTGATTTATGTTCAGACTGGACTGAAGTTATTACAGTCGTAGTCTAAGTGTGAATTTGAGTGCATAAGTTGTTCTGCATTTACAAAATAGAATATATTGATTATTTCAGTATACATTAGCAATTTCTTTATTTGTTACCGTGCTTATATTCTCTGGCCCTTTATTTTGCCTCAGAGTCATGAATTGGCCCCAAGTCCAAATTAATTGAATAGCCCTCCTCGAACAAGTGATTTCCTCAATAAAAACGGCTGCAGTTATATCAACAATTACCAAAGAAATCTGTATGTGTGATGAATATAATACGGCTTGTAGCTTAATTTAGGCTTTAAATTTTGGGGTGGTTTGTTTCTGTTGATGGAGATATAACATTGAGTCCGAGTGGACCATGTTCCGTGCCTCCATTGTTGAGGCGGCTGACCGGTGCTGTGGCCGCAAGGTGGTTGGTGCCTCCTTAATCCCACCAACGCGCCTTCCAGTGAGTAAGCAGGGCCTGGGGACCTGGGGACAGGCTCTCGTATCTCCGGGGCTGAAGTTGCCGAGGTAGTCAAAAAAGTCCTCGGTGGCAAGGCCCCGGCGGTGGATGAGATCCGTCCAGAGTTCCTTAAGGCTCTGGATGCTGTAGGGCTGTCGTGGTTGACTCGACTCTACAACATCACGTGCCGCTGGAGTGGCAGACCGGGGTGGTAGTCCCTCTTTTTAAGAAGGGGGACCGGAGGGTGTGTTCCAACTATAGGGGGATCACACTCCTCAGCCTCCATGGTAAGGTCTATTCAGGGGTAGTGGAGAGGAGGGTCCGCCGGATAGTCAAACCTCGGATTCAGGAGGAGCAATGTGGTTTTCGTCCTGAGCGTGGAACGGTGGACCAGCTCTACACCATCAGCAGGGTCTTTGAAGGTGCATGGGAGTTTGCCCAACCAGTCCACATGTGTTTTGTGGACTTGGAGAAGGCATTCGACCGCGTCCCTCGGGGTGTCCTGTGGGGGGTCCTCTGAGAGTATGGGGTGCTGGGCCCCCTGATACAGGCCGTCCGATCCCTGTATGATCGGTGTCAGAGTTTGGTCCTGAGATGATGTGGTCCTGTTGGCGTCATCGGCCCGTGACCTCCAACGATCACTGGATCGGTTCGCCACTGCGTGTGAAGTGGCTGGGATGAGAATCAGCAGCTCCAACTCCGAGGCCATGGTTCTCAACTGGAAAAAGGTGGAGTGCCTTCTCCGGGTCAAGGAGGAGATCCTGCCCCAAGTGGAGAAGTTCAATTACCTTGGGGTCTTGTTGACGAGTGAGGGAAGAATGGAGCAGGAGATCGACAGGCGGATCGGTGCAGCATCAGCAGTAATACGGACTCAGCACCAGTCCGTTGTGATGAAGAGAGACCTGAGCCAAAAGGCGAAGCTCTCAATTTACCGGTCAGTCTTCGTTCCTACCCTCACCTATGGTCATGAGCTTTGGGTAATGACTGAACAAGATTACGGGTACAAGCGGCCGAAATGAGCTGCTTCCGTAGGGTGGCTGGGCTCTCCCTTAGAGATAGGGTGAGAAGCTCTGCCATCCGGGAGGAGTTTGGAGTAGAGCCGCTGCTCCTCCGCGTTGAGAGGAGCCAGATGAGGTGGCTTGGGCATCTCGTTAGGATGCCCCCTGGACGCCACCCTGGTGAGGTGTTCAGGGCATGTCCCTCCGCTAGGAGGCCCCGGGGAAGACCCAGGACATGTCTGGGAACGCCTGGGGATCCCCCCGAACGAGCTGGAAGAAGTAGCTGGGGAAAGGAAAGTCTGGGCCTCTCTGCTTAGGCTGCTGCCCCCATAACCCGACCCCGGATAAGCGGTAGAGGATGTATAGATGGATGGATTTTAGATCAATCGAGCCATTTTAGATCAATCGATCTAAAATGGCGCCCAGAGCGGTCGCCTTGCCGTTTTGCTGCGTTCTTGTTTGTCTATTTTTGTTTGTTAATTGTGTGTCTGCCTGCTCTTACACCCGTGAAGAGCTACTAAACATTAGGACTCTCACCCCCACGGACTTACTTCCAGTTTTTCTGGCTCCTGCAGCCGACCTGGTTCACTTTTTGGCCCAAAAGGTGAGACGGCGGAGGAGAGGAAGACGGGCCGGTGCCCTGGCGAGACTACGCAGGATACGGCACTGCCTGGGATCTTTCTGTCCAACGCCAACTCAATTTGTAACAAAATGGACGAGCTGAAGTTGCTGATGCGGATCAAAGATTTCTCCACCTCGTGTGTTCTCTGCTTCACTGAAACCTGGTTCAGGAAAGAGACACCGGACAGCGCGCTCCTCCTCGAGGGATTCCAGCTGTTCCGTGCCGACCGCGACTTGGCGCTCTCTGGCAAGAGAGCAGGCGGTGGAGTCTGCTTCTACATCAACAGCGACTGGTGCACTGATGTGACTGTGATCTCTGTGAGCACTGTTCTCCTGCTTTGGAATACCTCTTCATCAACTGCAGACCCTTCTATTCTCCGCGTGAGTTCGCTTCATTCATTCTGGCCTCTGTTTACATCTCGCCAGATGCGGACGTGCGCGAGGCTCAGCGCACGCTCGCGGACTGTATTCAACAAGTGGAGCGGACCTATCCCGACGCTCTGGTTATCGTGCTTGGCGACTTTAATCAGAGCAACCTGAGTTACGAGCTCCCCAGGTACAAACAGTTCATCAAATGCCCCACCAGAGCAGAGAACACGCTGGATCACTGCTACACCACAGTGAAGGACGCGTATCGGGCTATCCCCCGTGCTGCGCTAGGACTGTCTGATCACGTGATGGTCCACCTGATCCCCACATACAGACAGAAACTTAAACTAATAAAGCCATCCGTGAGCACCACAAAGAGATGGACCAGTGAGGCTGTGGAGGAGCTGCGCACGTGCTTGGATACAACTGACTGGGACATGTTTAAAGGGGCCACACATGATCTGGATGAGTACACGGACACTGTGACCTCATATATCCACTTTTGTGAGGAGCGCATTCTACCAACGCGCACTAGGGTGAGTTATTCCAATGACAAGCCCTGGTTCACACCAAGACTCAGACAGATCAGGAAAGAAAAGGAAGCAGCGCTGAAGAGTGGAGAGAGACTGCTACAGAGAGGCCAAATATCGGTTTAGCAAGGAACTGAGGAGAGCTAAATCTGTGTATTCGGAGAAACTTCAGCAGCAGTTTACTGCTAACGACTCTGCTTCTGTGTGGAGAGGCCTGAGGCAGATCACCGACTACAGGCCTCAGGCTTCAAAGGGTCAGGACGACAAAGCCCTTTGTCAGAGCCTGTCCCTCCACTATGCCCGCTTCGACACCTCGTCAGCCACGCCCGACACCTCCCCTCCCCCCAGGGCCACTGCCCCCATGGACCTCACTCCATCAAAGGCAGTTCCCTCCTCCTCCCCCCTCCACTCACCATCACTCACCATCCCCCTCCCCCCCATCACTTACCACCAGTTCCCCCCCTCCATTCACCATCAGTGAACAGGATGTGCGAAGGCAGTTCGCCAGGTTGAACCCGCGCAAGGCCCCTGGCCCGGACGGCGTGTCTCCTTCCACCCTGAGGCACTGCGCAGAGGAGCTGACTCCTGTCTTCACAGACATCTTCAACTCCTCCCTGGAGTCGTGGCAGGTGCCAGCCTGCCTCAAAACCTCAACCATCGTCCCTGTCCCCAAGAAGCCACGGATCACTGGGCTTAACGACTACAGACCTGTGGCGCTCACCTCTGTAGTCATGAAGTCCTTAGAGCGCCTGATCCTGCCACACCTCAAGTCCATCACCACCCCCCTCCTGGATCCACTGCAGTTCGCCTACAGAGCCAACAGATCTGTGGACAATGCGGTCAACCTGGCCCTTCACTCCATCCTGCAGCATCTGGACTCCCCGGGAACCTACGCGAGGATCCTGTTCGTGGACTTCAGCTCTGCATTCAACACCATCCGCCCCGCTCTGCTACAGGACAAGCTGTCCCAGCTTAGTGTGCCTGACTCCCTCTGCAGGTGGATCACTCACTTCCTGACGGATCGGAGGCAGTATGTGCGGCTGGGGAAGACTGTCTCGGACTCCGTCACCATCAGCACTGGATCACCCCAGGGCTGTGTACTTTCCCCCCTCCTCTTCTCCCTGTACACTAACTGCTGCACCTCAAGCCACCAGTCTGTCAAACTGGTCAAGTTTGCGGATGACACCACCCTCATCGGGCTCATCTCCAATGGCGATGAGACTGCCTACAGGAGGGAGGTGGCTCGACTGGTGTCCTGGTGCGGACACAACAACCTGCAGCTGAACGCTCAGAAGACAGTGGAGATGATTGTGGACTTCAGGAAAGTCACAGCCCCTTTGCCCCCCCTTGCCCTCATGGACTCCCCCATCACCATCGCTGACTCCTTCCGCTTCCTGGGCACCACCATCACCCGGGACCTTAAGTGGGAGCCAACCATCAGCTCCCTCATCAAGAAGGCCCAGCAAAGGATGTTCTTCCTACGGCAGCTGAGGAAGCTCAAACTGCCTCCCAGGATGTTGGCGCAGTTTTATACGGCCATCATCGAGTCCGTCCTCACCTCCTCCATCACCGTGTGGTACGCTGGTGCCACCGCCAGGGACAGACTGAGGCTGCAGCGCGTCGTGCGCGCTGCCGAGAAGGTGAACGGCTGCAGGCTTCCATCTATCCAGGACCTGTATATCTCCAGGACCCGGAGGCGTGCAGGTCGGATCACGGCCGACCCTTCCCACCCTGGTCACGGACTGTTTTCCCCCCTCCCCTCAGGCAGGAGACTACGGTCCATTCGGACCAAAACCTCCCGCTACATGAACAGCTTCTTCCCCTCTGCCATCAGGCTGCTGAACACCAAGTGACTTATCACTTAAACATGATAATAAGAAGCTTGTTTGGATGATGGTGTTTTCGAAATGTCAGAAAGTTTCATGATTAAGTGATTTTAATATTAAAATCAGCTCATTTCAAAGTCTCTGTATCATAGAAATTAAGGAATTTAGTACAACATAAATGCATCAACAGTATTTCATGTATTGACTTAAAATAATGTGTCTCAGTTATAATTCTGAAATAATTTTTTATTTGATTTTCCACATTAACAGAAAGAAAAGATGAGTGTGGGATGGCATATATCCGCTTTTTTCATTTTATCAGGTAAGCATGATATTAAGTTTAATATTCAGAAGAAATACAATGAAAAATGAAAACATCTTAAATCAGACCCAGGAATACTATATTATGGAACAATCAATCAATCTTTATTTATATAGCGTCTGTTACAATCAAAATTGTTTCAAGGCGCTTTACAGAATCCCAGGGCCTAACCCCAGACAAGCAACAGTGGCAGGAAAAACTCCCCTTTAACAGGAAGAAACCTTGAGCAGGACCAGGCTCATGTTGGGGGACCCTTCTGCTGATGGCCGGCTGGGTAGAGAGAGAGAAGAAGGGGGAGGACAGGTAGAGGAGAGAATAGGTAGAGCCTAGAAATAAACACAGAAATACATTATATTAAGTAAAATAAGCTGCCGGTACAGTCAAGTTGTGTGGGTCAGCGGGGTCAGCAGGTCAGCATGGAACTCTGAAGGCGGCGATACCTGTAGATGAATACAGAAGGGGGGGTGTGGGGTGCAGAAAAACTACACAAGAAATAACATCACTAGTCTACTTGGTGAGGAGGAGAGGAGACCGTTTCCCAGTGGGGTGACAGAGGCCTGTCAGGTGATCATGTTTCTGGACCCCGGCAGCCTCGGCCTATAGCAGCATAACTAAGATGTTAACCTAATGATTAGACGACCCTCTAAGTATGATCATTTGTCTGCCTATGATCGTAACTGGAACTACAGAATTAGTGATAATAAGCTTTTTCAAAGAGGTAGGTTTTAAGTCTAATCTTAAAAGTAGAGATGGAGTCAGCCTCCTGTACCTGGACAGGGAGCTGGTTCCACAGCAGGGGGGCCTGTTAGCTAAATGCTCGGCCCCCACTCTACAACTAGAGACTCTGGGGACCACAAGTAAACCAGCATTCTGAGAACGGAGCAGTCTATTGGGATGATAAGGTGTCGCTAGCTCCTCCGGGTAGGACGGAGCTAGACCTCTGAAGACCTTGTAGGTCAGAAGCAGAATTTTAAAAATTATTCTAAATTTAATGGGCAGCCAATGAAGAGACGCCAGTCCAGGAGTCATGTGATCTCTTTTGTCAATACCTATCAAAACTCTAGCTGCAGCATTTTGGATCACCTGGAGGCTTCTTAAAGAGTTGTTTGGATACCCTGATAATAAAGAACTACAATAGTCCAGCCTGGAAGTAACAAATGCTGGACTAACTTTTCAGCATCATGTTGCGTCAGTAGTTTCCTGATCTTTGTGATGTTCCTCAAGTGAAAAAAGGCACTTCTAGAGACTATTTTAATTTATGAGTTGGACAGATTTTGGTTACTCCAAGATTCCTTACAGAGACTAGATGTTAATGAGATACCATCTAGAGTGATCATGTGATCTAATCAATCTGTGAGAGGTTGAGGACCAAACACCATGACCTGAGTTTTTCCTGCGTTAAGGAGGAGGAAATTTGAAGACATCCAGGACTTTATGTCTTTATGACAGGTCTTCACTAACTTCTCTGTCTCCTCTGGTTTCATGGATAAATGTAGCTGAGTGTCATCAGAATAACAATGAAAATTTATCCTATGCTGCCGAATAATGTTTCCTAAGGGGAGCATGTACAAGGTGAAAAGAATTGGTCCAAGTACAGAACCTTGTGGAACTCCATGGCTAACCCTATTGTATGAAGAGGGAATGCCATGGACATGAGCAAACTGGTATTTATTTGATAAATACGATCTAAACCACTCTAGGGCTGTCCTTTTAATCCCAATCATATGTTTCAATCTATGTGACAGGATGCTGTGATCAACTGTATCAAAAGCAGCACTGAGGTCCAGCAGAACCAGCATAGTAACCAGTCCATGATCTGAAGCTATAACATCATTAGTAACTTTAATAAGTGCTGTTTCTGTGCCATGGTGAGCTCTAAAGCCTGACTGAAACATCTCAAACAGGCAGTTTCTCTGCAGGTGCTCCAGTTACTGAGTCACCACAACCTTCTCAAGAATTTTAGAGATAAAAGGAAGGTTGGATATCAGCCTATAATTTGCTAATATGTCAGGATCCAGTGATGGTTTTTTAAGCAACAGCATAATCACTGCCAACATTTACCTTAAATAAATTCTTCACCAACTTTGAATTAACACAGAAAATTTGAATTAAAAATTCAACAGCAGTCAGTGTCTTATGGTAGGTGGTTGCAAACTGTAAAAAAAAAATAAAAAAATCCTAACCCCCAAAAATTATATCGATAGATATATGAGTAAATATTTTAAATTAAAATTGGAAGTGCCTGAAATCAGAATTACATTTCTTAAACGGGAACTTCAGATAATAGTGAATGACTGCAAAAAACTCTAGAAATCTAAATATTATATTCCACCTTTTTTAGTTGTTCATTTCTTGGTGACGGTACAGTCAAAAAAAAAAACAACAAGCAGTCAAACATCAAGTTCAACAACAACAAGTCCATCCACAACTTCTGCAACTACATCGTCACCAACCACATCAGCAACAACCAGTCAAATATCAAGTTCAACATCAACAAGTCCATCCACAACTTTTGCAACTACATCGTCACCAACCACATCAGCAACAACCAGTCAAATATCAAGTTCAACATCAACAAGTCCATCCACAACTTCTGCAACTACATCGTCACCAACATCAGCAACAAGCAGTCCATCCACAACTTCTGCAACTACATCATCACCAACCACATCAGTAACAACCAGTCAAACATCAAGTTCAACAACAAGTCCATCCACAACTTCTGCGACTACATCGTCACCAACAACATCAGCAACAAGCAGTCAAACATCAAGTTCAACAGCAAGTCCATCCACAACTTCTGCAACTACATCATCACCAACCACATCAGCAACAACCAGTCAAACATCAAGTTCAACATCAACAAGTCCATCCACAACTTCTGCAACTACATCATCACCAACCACATCAGCCACAACCAGTCAAACATCAATTACAACAGCAACAAGTCCCTCCACAACTTCTGCATCTACATCGTCACCAACCACATCAGCAACAACCAGTCAAATATCAAGTTCAACATCAACAAGTCCATCCACAACTTTTGCAACTACATCGTCACCAACCACATCAGCAACAACCAGTCAAATATCAAGTTCAACATCAACAAGTCCATCCACAACTTCTGCAACTACATCGTCACCAACATCAGCAACAAGCAGTCAAACATCAAGTTCAACAACAACAAGTCCATCCACAACTTCTGCAACTACATCATCACCAACCACATCAGCAACAACCAGTCAAACATCAAGTTCAACAACAAGTCCATCCACAACTTCTGCGACTACATCGTCACCAACAACATCAGCAACAAGCAGTCAAATATCAAGTTCAACATCAACAAGTCCATCCACAACTTCTGCAACTACATCGTCACCAACATCAGCAACAACCAGTCCATCCACAACTTCTGCAACTACATCATCACCAACCACATCAGCAACAACCAGTCAAACATCAAGTTCAACATCAACAAGTCCATCCACAACTTCTGCAACTACGTCATCACCAACCACATCAGCCACAACCAGTCAAACATCAATTACAACAGCAACAAGTCCCTCCACAACTTCTGCATCTACATCGTCACCAACCACATCAGCAACAACCAGTCAAATATCAAGTTCAACATCAACAAGTCCATCCACAACTTCTGCAACTACATCGTCACCAACATCAGCAACAAGCAGTCAAACATCAAGTTCAACAACAACAAGTCAATCCACAACTTCTGCAACTACATCATCACCAACCACATCAGCAACAACCAGTCAAACATCAAGTTCAACAACAAGTCCATCCACAACTTCTGCGACTACATCGTCACCAACCACATCAGCCACAACCAGTCAAACATCAATTACAACAGCAACAAGTCCCTCCACAACTTCTGCATCTACATCATCACCAACCACATCAGCAACAACCAGTCAAACATCAAGTTCAACATCAACAAGTCCATCCACAACTTCTGCAACTACATCGTCACCAACCACATCAGCCACAACCAGTCAAACAACTAGTTCAACATCCACAACTTCTGCAACTACATCGTCACCAACCACATCAGCCACAACCAGTCAAACATCAAGTACAACAGCAACAAGTCCCTCCACAACTTCTGCATCTACATCATCACCAACCACATCAGCAACAACCAGTCAAACATCAAGTTCAACAACAACAAGTCCATCCACATCTACTGCAACTACATCGTCACCAACCACATCAGCAACAACCAGTCAAACATCAATTTCAACATCAACAAGTCCATCCACAACTTCTGCAACTACATCATCACCAACAACATCAGCAACAACCAGTCAAACATCAAGTTCAACATCAACAAGTTCATCCACAACTTCTGCAACTACATCGTCACCAACCATATCAGCAACAACCAGTCAAACATCAAGTTCAACATCAACAAGTCCATCCACAACTTCTGCAACTACATCGTCACCAACCACATCAACAATAACCAGTCAAACATCAAGTTCAACATCAACAAATCCATCCACAACTTCTGCAACTACATCGTCACCAACCACATCAGCAACAACCAGTCAAACATCAAGTTCAACAACAAGTCCATCCACAACTTCTGCAACTACATCGTCACCAACCACATCAGCAACAACCAGTCAAACATCAAGTTCAACAACAAGTCCATCCACAACTTCTGCAACTACATCATCACCAACCACATCAGTAACAACCAGTCAAACATCTAGTTCAACATCCACAAGTCCATCCACAACATCTGCAACTACATCAGCAACAACCACATCAGCAACTGCAGGTGTTCAGCCAATCTATATTGTTTCAGCAACTTTACCTCAAGAGACTTTTCGAGAAGAACTCACTAACCCAAACAGCACAACATACAAAGAACTTGAAAGTCGAGTAATAGACACGGTATGTTGACCTTTGTATACAATCCTTTCCAATATTGACTTTTAGAATTTCAATTAAAGAAATGTCAAAGTATTCACAATTAAGTCCATTCAAGTCAGTTGTTAAATTTAATAATATTAATTAGTTGTTGAATTTAATCAATTTGGATCCAAATTGAATCCAAGTCAGTCGAAGTCCAAGTTGTAATTCAGTCCTACACCAGTGCAAACCTTGGAGGTATTAGAAAATATATTGAAATGTCATGTTTCAATATATTTTTGATGGTTCAAAAACATACATGTTATAGTGTTATACATTTTTAATAATTCATTTCCACAATTCACTTTTTACAGTGTACACCTATCTACACAAGAAAATATGGAAAGAGATTTGTCCGCTGCTTTGTGAAACAATTCCGGTAAGTATTTTTCAGTCAATAACTGAATACAGGTCATCATGTATTTTTTGTGTTTCCTGTGTTAATTTGAACATTAGAAATCTACAGATCTCTCTCAATACCTCTGATTTCTGTCTTTTAATGTAGCCGTGCTGTGCGTCTACAAGTACGAGAAGATGCAACTGCAGCTGATATTGGGGTTGTGCTCCGCAACAATTCATCTTCTGTCACCAACATCAGCAACAAGCAGTCAAACATCAAGTTCAACAACAACAAGTCCATCCACAACTTCTGCAACTACATCATCACCAACCACATCAGCAACAACCAGTCAAACATCAAGTTCAACAACAAGTCCATCCACAACTTCTGCGACTACATCGTCACCAACCACATCAGCCACAACCAGTCAAACATCAATTACAACAGCAACAAGTCCCTCCACAACTTCTGCAACTACATCGTCACCAACCACATCAGCAACTTCAGGTGTTGAGCCAATCTATATTGTTTCAGCAACTTTACCTCAAGAGACTTTTCGAGAAGAACTCACTAACCCCAACAGCACAACATACAAAGAACTTGAAAGTCGAGTAATAGACACGGTATGTTGACCTTTGTATACAATCCTTTCCAATATTGACTTTTAGAATTTCAATTTAAGAAATGTCAAAGTATTCACAATTAAGTCCATTCAAGTCAGTTGTTAAATTTAATAATATTAATTAGTTGTTGAATTTAATCAATTTGGATCCAAATTGAATCCAAGTCAGTCGAAGTCCAAGTTGTAATTCAGTCCTACACCAGTGCAAACCTTGGAGGTATTAGAAAATATATTGAAATGTCATGTTTCAATATATTTTTGATGGTTCAAAAACATACATGTTATAGTGTTATACATTTTTAATAATTCATTTCCACAATTCACTTTTTACAGTGTACACCTATCTACACAAGAAAATATGGAAAGAGATTTGTCCGCTGCTTTGTGAAACAATTCCGGTAAGTATTTTTCAGTCAATAACTGAATACAGGTCATCATGTATTTTTTGTGTTTCCTGTGTTAATTTGAACATTAGAAATCTACAGATCTCTCTCAATACCTCTGATTTCTGTCTTTTAATGTAGCCGTGCTGTGCGTCTACAAGTACGAGAAGATGCAACTGCAGCTGATATTGGGGTTGTGCTCCGCAACAATTCATCTTCTGTCACCAACATCAGCAACAAGCAGTCAAACATCAAGTTCAACAACAACAAGTCCATCCACAACTTCTGCAACTACATCATCACCAACCACATCAGCAACAACCAGTCAAACATCAAGTTCAACAACAAGTCCATCCACAACTTCTGCGACTACATCGTCACCAACCACATCAGCCACAACCAGTCAAACATCAATTACAACAGCAACAAGTCCCTCCACAACTTCTGCATCTACATCATCACCAACCACATCAGCAACAACCAGTCAAACATCAAGTTCAACATCAACAAGTCCATCCACAACTTCTGTAACTACATCGTCACCAACCACATCAGCAACAACTAGTCAAACATCAAGTTCAACATCAACAAGTCCATCCATATCTTCTGCAACTACATCATCACCAACCACATCAGCCACAACCAGTCAAACATCAAGTTCAACAGCAACAAGTGCATCCACAACTTCTGCAACTACGTCGTCACCAACCACATCAGCAACAAGTCAAACGTCTAGTTCAACATTAACAAGTCCATCCACAACTTCTGCAACAACATCGTCACCAACCACATCAGCAACAACCAGTCAAACAACTAGTTCAACATCAACAAGTCCATCCACAACTTCTGCAACAACATCGTCACCAACCACATCAGCAACAACCAGTCAAACATCAAGTACAACAGCAACAAGTCCCTCCACAACTTCTGCATCTACATCGTCACCAACCACATCAGCAACAACCAGTCAAACATCAAGTTCAACATCAACAAGTCCATCCACAACTTCTGCAACTACATCATCACCAACCACGTCAGCAACAACCAGTCAAACATCAAGTTCAACATCAACAAGTCCATCCACAACTTCTGCAACTACATCGTCACCAACCACATCAGCCACAACCAGTCAAACAACTAGTTCAACATCCACAACTTCTGCAACTACATCGTCACCAACCACATCAGCCACAACCAGTCAAACATCAAGTACAACAGCAACAAGTCCCTCCACAACTTCTGCATCTACATCATCACCAACCACATCAGCAACAACCAGTCAAACATCAAGTTCAACAACAACAAGTCCATCCACATCTACTGCAACTACATCGTCACCAACCACATCAGCAACAACCAGTCAAACATCAATTTCAACATCAACAAGTCCATCCACAACTTCTGCAACTACATCATCACCAACAACATCAGCAACAACCAGTCAAACATCAAGTTCAACATCAACAAGTTCATCCACAACTTCTGCAACTACATCGTCACCAACCATATCAGCAACAACCAGTCAAACATCAAGTTCAACATCAACAAGTCCATCCACAACTTCTGCAACTACATCGTCACCAACCACATCAACAATAACCAGTCAAACATCAAGTTCAACATCAACAAATCCATCCACAACTTCTGCAACTACATCGTCACCAACCACATCAGCAACAACCAGTCAAACATCAAGTTCAACAACAAGTCCATCCACAACTTCTGCAACTACATCATCACCAACCACATCAGTAACAACCAGTCAAACATCTAGTTCAACATCCACAAGTCCATCCACAACATCTGCAACTACATCAGCAACAACCAGTCAAACATCTAGTTCAACATCCACAAGTCCATCCACAACTTCTGCAACTACATCGTCACCAACCACATCAGCAACTGCAGGTGTTCAGCCAATCTATATTGTTTCAGCAACTTTACCTCAAGAGACTTTTCGAGAAGAACTCACTAACCCAAACAGCACAACATACAAAGAACTTGAAAGTCGAGTAATAGACACGGTATGTTGACCTTTGTATACAATCCTTTCCAATATTGACTTTTAGAATTTCAATTAAAGAAATGTCAAAGTATTCACAATTAAGTCCATTCAAGTCAGTTGTTAAATTTAATAATATTAATTAGTTGTTGAATTTAATCAATTTGGATCCAAATTGAATCCAAGTCAGTCGAAGTCCAAGTTGTAATTCAGTCCTACACCAGTGCAAACCTTGGAGGTATTAGAAAATATATTGAAATGTCATGTTTCAATATATTTTTGATGGTTCAAAAACATACATGTTATAGTGTTATACATTTTTAATAATTCATTTCCACAATTCACTTTTTACAGTGTACACCTATCTACACAAGAAAATATGGAAAGAGATTTGTCCGCTGCTTTGTGAAACAATTCCGGTAAGTATTTTTCAGTCAATAACTGAATACAGGTCATCATGTATTTTTTGTGTTTCCTGTGTTAATTTGAACATTAGAAATCTACAGATCTCTCTCAATACCTCTGATTTCTGTCTTTTAATGTAGCCGTGCTGTGCGTCTACAAGTACGAGAAGATGCAACTGCAGCTGATATTGGGGTTGTGCTCCGCAACAATTCATCTTCTGACCTCCCAAATAATGACGAAGTTGCTGAAACTTTAGCACTTGCAGCAAGTAGCAATGAGACCTTAAGTGTGGCTCTGTCCGCATCCTCAATCCAAACTATATGTAAATAAACGCAACAAGTTTTTTTAATCAAAGAAAGACAAAGTTTTTGGGTTCAGTCAATAATCTATTTAAAATATTTTTTACAGCTGGTCCAGTTCCTTTAACTACTGAGCCTGCAACTGCAACAACCACAGTTGCAGCAACTACAACTCCTGCCATGACAACAACCACATCTGCAGCTGTTACAATAAGTGTGTCATTTAGATCACGTCTCAGCACATTTTCAAGTGACCTGCAGGATACATCTTCTGAAGCTTTTAAAAGTCGAGCTTCAATGATAAAATCACAGGTATGCTGTCAAAAGTTTGGGTTTTGAAGCTGCTCATCACTGCTCCACACCTATTGCAAATCAAAGAAGAAGGATTTGTTTAATTTGTGGTTTATTTTCTTTTTCTGCAGCTTCAACCATTGTTCCAGGCACAATTTTCTTCCTTTAGGTTCATGGAAGTGGTATCATTTAGGTAATTTGTTTGTCAATTTTCCAAATTAACCATCGTGTCATAATTCTGACAAGTCACTATGAAGTTCCCTCTCTGTTTCTGCAGAAATGGCTCAGTCATCAATGACATGACACTCGGCTTTGACAGTACGGCTGTCCCTCATCACACCGTGATTGCCAGTGTTTTGATTAACGCATCCTCGATTGTCACTGGTTTTGACATTGAAGGCAGCTCCATCTCTGTAGATGGCATAGGTATGAAAATGTACCAGGCACTTTTTTTACCCCATTGTTGACTTTCTCCTCGACCGAAAATTTCTTCTTATTTTCAGCTTCAAGCGGAGTTAGGCAGAACATCAGTCTCATCACTGCATTCTCTCTGATACTGTTGTCATGGTTACTGTCAAATTACCAATAGAGTTTGATATTAGTTGCCTACAGAAACACTGTAACAGCAGTAAGCAAAAATTGATGTTTTTCTATATTACACAAAAGATCTTCCTCTTGATTATTAACATTTTATTATAATTCACATTCTTTTACCTCATATTCTATTACAATGTAGCATACATCACAATCACTAAGACAAGATGACTAATGATGACAACTGTCAAATATTTCAGAAAATGTGAATACCGCTCATGTATTTAATATGTTAATTATTTATTCTTCTTTGAAATGACTATTTATTTGAGATTCTGTCCTGTCTAATCTGCAAAGATCAGAATAATAAAATAATGACTCACAATTGTAGTTGTCCTCATGTTTCCTCTTGTCATTGTAACAGTTGTGGTTTTTTAAAAATTGGTTTTGTCTCAATTTGCGTACTTCTTAGTCCTTGAAATCTCCTGCTCTTGTGAAATGGACTTGGGACAGAAAGGTATTCCACAATGAATTTGCCTCAGCCAGCATCAGCAGCAATGATTACTTCAAAGTATCGATGTCAAGTATGTACTGCAGAAGTTCACAAGACCATGCAAATCAGCTGCTTCTATAGCCGCCACTGTAACAACTATTGCCATTGCCAATTGGTCTGAACCAAAGCAACTTTTGACCTTGATTGCATATTCAAAAGACATCATCTTATAAAAGCTATTATTACCTCTGGCATCACCATGACATCTTAGAACTTTAGTTTTTGTCAAAGAGCTAATATACTGGGTATCTGACTTAGCTCTATGATTCTGGGGTCCAGACCCCAAGTGGCACAAAGGTCATTCTTTCCTTCCCCACCTTCCTGTGCTCCTTCCTCTGATATTGTGCTGTGAGCTGGTTGTGAGCAGCTCACCCCTCCACGCAGATTTGTGATCAGAACCCATATTGAAACGCCGATTTCGACTGCTTAACACCCTCCAATTGTATCAAGTCCATGCTCGTTAGAACCGCAAGGCTTTAAATTACATCCATGTGCGTTTCATATTTTTAGCTCATCCTGTGACGGAGAAACGACGAGTTAAACACGAAGCTTTGATCAGTTCTGAGCCGTTTTTCCCTGCTGTTTTGTATTAAGTTAAAAGGAGATTTGAGCGGACCATTCGGCGTATCAGCTCGTTTTACAAGGCGCTGGTTAATTTAATGTTCTCAAAGTGACATTCTTGGGTTAGTCGAGGCTCATAGCTACAAAATTATGTATTTTCTATGCTCGTAGGAGCTTCCGGAATAGAGTTATGGCGATCTGTTAGCGAAATTTTTGATCAGAATTTTTCTGCTGCTCCGCTCTAGGACATGTGGTCTTTCGCTCCAACTTGAGCTGAAAGAGGTCGAATGGGCATTTCCAGGTGCCAAAGAAATGCCCCCTGCGGGCAAGACAATGGTCTTTTTAGGTGAATATATGCCAGAGCTACGGGCCCTCAAACCGGGGGTTAAATTCCATGACATTTCCAGGCCTCTCCTATTTGTTAACATGAGTTTACATGAGTTGTTAACAGCTCCCTGTCCAGGTACGGGAGGCTGACTCCATCTCTACTTTAAAAATTAGGCTTAAAACCTACCTCTTTGAAAAAGCTCATGTTACTAACTCTGTAGTTCCAGTTACTATCATAGACATACAAATTATCATACTTAGGGGGTCGTCTAATCATTAGGTTAACATCTTAGTCATGCTGCTATAGGCCAAGGCTGCCGGGGTCAAGAAACATGATCATCTGACAGGCCTCTGTCACCGCACTGGGTCATGGTTTCCTCTCCTCTCCTCTCCTCCTCATCAAGTAGACTAGTGATGCTATTTCTTGTGTAGTTTTTCTGCCCCCCCCCTTCCTTCTATATTCATTTACAGGTATCACTGCCTTCAGAGCTGCATAATGACCTCCGACCCCGCTGACCCACTCAACCAACAGCTTACTCAATATAATGTATTTTTGTATGTATTTCTATGCTCTATGCCCATCCTCTCCTCTCCTCTCCTCTCCTCTCCTACTTATTCTATCCTCTACCTGTCCTCTCCCTTCTCCTCTCTCTCTACCCAGCCGGCCATCAGCAGGAGGGTCCCCCGACATGAGCCTGGTCCTGCTCAAGGTTTCTTCCTGTTAAAGGGGAGTTTTTCCTGCCACTGTTGCTTGTCTGGGGTTAGGCCCTGGGATTCTGTAAAGCGCCTTGAAACAATTTTGATTGTAAAAGACGCTATATAAATAAAGATTGATTGATTGATTGAGTTTTTCATGTCTTGAAAGCAATTATAACCTACTCCAAACTCCAACTATAACAAGTTGGAGTTTGAACATGCTGGGGTGATTAGGAAAATTTATGTATTTGTGAGGCACACTCCAGTACAGCTAGAATAACAAGATTGGTAGGTGAAAAACAATTTTCAAAACATTGACTAGCACAACACCCCCATTCTAATATTGTGACTAACACATATGCTTTTTTTCAAGATTCTGGTTTTCAAATTTGACTCAAAAGCAAAGGCTTCGGCTTGATTGCAGCAATATGTCAGATTATCTATTTTGAATGTATTCGTTTTATCCATGTAAACCAGTTTAAACCCACAGAGCAACAGCAGACACATTAGTTTGTCTCTGAATTGCTCCTTGGTACCAGTGTATTTATTGTATTGTGTATAGCCTGCTGGAACAACACCCTAAAAAGGTGTGTCTTTGCCTATTGTCCTGTAAATGTCCCCACCCAGTCAACCTGCAGGTTTATTGTTTTTTATTTATAAATGTGGAAGCATGCACTTGTTTCACTTGTTGGACTTCTTCCTATACAAATGTATGATGCAAATAATAACCCACGAAAATATCCTGGGAATTTATTGCAATGCGTCAGAACATTTCTAAAACATGGATCACATATTTACTGCGTCACTTACTAAAGTACCTTTGAAAAGTCCACCTTATAAATATGGCCAGTTACACTGAGGGAGCAAGCAGCAGCATCACAGAGGAGGATTCACCTAAAGATACTAGAAAATCTTTGAAGTCAAGGTGGGATTTTAGAGCTTTATTTCTATTTCTCTTATATATGTGTATATATATACATACAAACAGGATTGTATCTGTAAATCTTGCAAATATTATTCTAATAATAGGTAATGAGGAAATGTTTGAAATTGTTTTTGATTTTTAATCTAACACGGAGAGGCAAAAACACATTTTACCATGATAATGAGAAGCTTGTTTAGATTATGGTGTTTTAAAATGTCATATAGTTTGATGATAAAGTGATTTTAATCTTAAAATTAGCCCATATGAATGTCTCTGTATCATAGAAATTAAGGAATGTACAACAACAAAAATGCATGACCAGCATTTCATAAATTGACTTAAAATAATGTCTCACAAGAGAGTTATAATTCTGAAATAAATTTATGTTTGATTTTACACATTAACAGAAAGAAAAGATGAGTGTGAGATGGCATATATCAGCTTTGCTCATTTTATCAGGTAAGCATAATATTAAGTTTAATATTCAGAACAAATACAATGAAAAATGAAAATATCTTAAATCAGACCCAGGAATACTACATTATGGAACAATTTATGTGAAATAATTTTTCGGCAACTTTGAATTAATACAGATATTTTAAATTACTGAAAAATCAACAGTAGTCAGTGTCATATGGTTGCATACTTAAGTAGTTGCAAACTTTAAAAATGAATACATAACTATATCTATTTATATATGACTAAATATTTTAAATGAAAATGTGAAGTGCCTTAAATTAATCTGTGTTGACTGCCACCGATAAAAGGAACAACTGCAAAAGTTAAATAACAAATTGAATTACATTTCTAAAACAGGAATATCAGATAAAACTGAATGACTGCAAAAAAAACTGACATAAAATATGAATAAAGATTGAAATATTATATTCTACCTTTTTAGTTGTTCATGCCTTGGTAATGGCAGAAACCAATACCACAACAGGCAGTCAAAAATCCACATCAGACCCAACAAGTCCATCCACAACTTCTGCAACTACATCATCACCAACCACATCAGCCACAACCAGTCAAACATCTAGTTCAACAGCAACAAGTCCATCCACAACTTCTGCAACTACATCGTCACCAACCACATCAGCAACAACCAGTGAAACATCAAGTTCAACAACAAGTCCATCCACAAGTTCTGCAACTACATCATCACCAACCACATCAGCAACAACCAGTCAAACATCAAGTTCAACAACAAGTCCATCCACAACTTCTGTAACTACATCGTCACCAACCACATCAGCAACAACCAGTCAAACATCAAGTTCAACAACAAGTCCATCCACAACTTCTGCAACTACATCGTCACCAACAACATCAGCAACAACCAGTCAAACATCAAGTTCAACAACAACAAGTCCATCCACAACTTCTGCAACTACATCATTACCAACCACATCAGCAACAACCAGTCAAACATCGAGTTCAACAACAACAAGTCCATCCACAACTTCTGCAACTACATCGTCACCAACCACATCAGCAACAACCAGTCAAACATCAAGTTCAATAAGTCCATCCACAACTTCTGCAACTACATCGTCACCAACAACATCAACAACAACCAGTCAAACATCAAGTTCAACAACAAGTCCATCCACAACTTCTGCAACTACATCGTCACCAACAACATCAGCAACAACCAGTCAAACATCAAGTTCAACAAAAACAAGTCCATCCACAACTTCTGCAACTACATCGTCACCAACCACATCAGCAACAACCAGTCAAACATCAAGTTCAACAGCAACAAGTCCATCCACAACTTCTGCAACTACAACATCACCGACCACATCAGCAACAACCAGTCAAACATCAAGTTCTACAACAACAAGTCCCTCCACAACTTCTGCAACTACATCGTCACCAACCACATCAGCAACAACCAGTCAAACAACTAGTTCAACAGCAACAAGTCCATCCACAACTTCTGCAGCTACATCGTCACCAACCACATCAGCAACAACCAGTCAAACATCAAGTTCTACAGCAACAAGTCCATCCACAACTTCTGCAACTACATCGTCACCAACCACATCAGCAACAACCAGTCAAACATCAAGTTCAACAACAAGTCCATCCACAACTTCTGCAACTACATCGTCACCAACAACATCAGCAACAACCAGTCAAACATCAAGTTCAACAACAACAAGTCCATCTACAACTTCTGCAACTACATCATCACCAACAACGAGTCAAACATCTAGTTCAACAACAATAAGTACATCCACAACTTCTGTAACTACATCGTCACCAACCACATCAGCCACAACCATTCAAACATCAAGTTCAACAACAAGTCCATCCACAACTTCTGCAACTACAACGTCACCAACCACATCAGCAACAACCAGTCAAACATCAAGTTCTACAACAACAGGTCCATCCACAACTTCAGCAACTACATCGTCACCAACCACATCAGCAACATCCAGTCAAACATCAAGTTCAACCTCAACAAGTCCCTCCACAACGTCTGCAACTACATCGTCACCAACCACATCAGCAACAACCAGTCAAACATCAAGTTCTACAGCAACAAGTCCATCCACAACTTCTGCAACTACATCGTCACCAACCACATCAGCAACAACCAGTCAAACAACTAGTTCAACAGCAACAAGTCCATCCACAACTTCTGCAGCTACATCGTCACCAACCACATCAGCAACAACCAGTCAAACATCAAGTTCTACAGCAACAAGTCCATCCACAACTTCTACAACTACATCGTCACCAACCACATCAGCAACAACCAGTCAAACATCAAGTTCTACAGCAAGTCCATCCACAACTTCAGCAACTACATCGTCACCAACCACATCAGCAACAACCAGTGAAACATCAAGTTCAACAACAAGTCCATCCACAAGTTCTGCAACTACATCATCACCAACCACATCAGCAACAACCAGTCAAACATCAAGTTCAACAACAAGTCCATCCACAACTTCTGTAACTACATCGTCACCAACCACATCAGCAACAACCAGTCAAACATCAAGTTCAACAACAAGTCCATCCACAACTTCTGCAACTACATCGTCACCAACAACATCAGCAACAACCAGTAACACGTCTAGTTCAACAGCAACAAGTCCATCTACAACTTCTGCTACTACATCGTCACCAACCACATCAACAACAACCAGTCAAACATCAAGTTCAACAGCAACAAGTCCATCCACAACTTCTGCAACTACATCGTCAGCAACCACATCAGCAATAACCAGTCAAACATCAAGTTCTACAACAACAAGTCCCTCCACAACTTCTGCAACTACATCGTCACCAACCACATCAGCAACAACCAGTCAAACATCAAGTTCTACAGCAAGTCCATCCACAACTTCTGCAACTACATTGTCACCAACCACATCAGCAACAACCAGTCAAACAACTAGTTCAACAGCAACAAGTCCATCCACAACTTCAGCAACTACATCGTCACCAACCACATCAGCAACAACCAGTCAAACATCTAGTTCAACAGCAACAAGTCCATCCACAACTTCAGCAACTACATCGTCACCAACCACATCAGCAACAACCAGTCAAACATCAAGTTCAACAACAAGTCCATCCACAACTTCTGCAACTACATCGTCACCAACAACATCAGCAACAACCAGTCAAACATCAAGTTCAACAACAACAAGTCCGTCCACAACTTCAGCAACTACATCGTCACCAACCACATCAGCAACAACCAGTCAAACATCTAGTTCAACAGCAAGAAGTCCATCCACAACTTCAGCAACTACATCGTCACCAACCACATCAGCAACAACCAGTCAAACATCAAGTTCAACAACAAGTCCATCCACAACTTCTGCAACTACATCGTCACCAACAACATCAGCAACAACCAGTCAAACATCAAGTTCAACAACAACAAGTCCATCCACAACTTCTGCAACTACATCGTCACCAACCACATCAGCAACAACCAGTCAAACATCAAGTTCAACAACAAGTCCATCCACAAGTTCTGCAACTACAACATCACCGACCACATCAGCAACAACCAGTGAAACATCAAGTTCAACAACAAGTCCATCCACAAGTTCTGCAACTACATCATCACCAACAACATCAGCAACAACCAGTCAAACATCTAGTTCAACATCCACAAGTCCATCTACAACTTCTGCAACTACATCATCACCAACCAAATCAGCAACAACCAGTCAAACATCAAGTTCTACAACAAGTCCATCCACAAGTTCTGCAACTACATCATCACCAACAACATCAGCAACAACCAGTCAAACATCTAGTTCAACATCCACAAGTCCATCTACAACTTCTGCAACTACATCATCACCAACAACGAGTCAAACATCTAGTTCAACAACAATAAGTCCATCCACAACTTCTGTAACTACATCGTCACCAACCACATCAGCCACAACCATTCAAACATCAAGTTCAACAACAAGTCCATCCACAACTTCTGCAACTACAACGTCACCAACCACATCAGCAACAACCAGTCAAACATCAAGTTCTACAACAACAGGTCCATCCACAACTTCAGCAACTACATCGTCACCAACCACATCAGCAACATCCAGTCAAACATCAAGTTCAACCTCAACAAGTCCCTCCACAACTTCTGTAACTACATCGTCACCAACCACATCAGCAACAACCAGTCAAACATCAAGTTCTACAGCAACAAGTCCATCTACAACTTCTGCAACTACATCGTTACCAACCACATCAGCCACAACCATTCAAACATCAAGTTCAACAGGAACAAGTCCATCCACAACTTCAGCAACTACATCGTCACCAACCACATCAGCAACAACCAGTGAAACATCTAGTTCAACAGCAACAAGTCCATCCACAACTTCAGCAACTACATCGTCACCAACCACATCAGCAACAACCAGTCAAACATCAAGTTCAACAGCAACAAGTCCATCCACAACTTCTGCAACTACATCGTCACCAACCACATCAGCAACAACCAGTAACACGTCTAGTTCAACAGCAACAAGTCCATCTACAACTTCTGCTACTACATCGTCACCAACCACATCAACAACAACCAGTCAAACATTAAGTTCAACAGCAACAAGTCCATCCACAACTTCTGCAACTACATCGTCAGCAACCACATCAGCAATAACCAGTCAAACATCAAGTTCTACAACAACAAGTCCCTCCACAACTTCTGCAACTACATCGTCACCAACCACATCAGCAACAACCAGTCAAACATCAAGTTCTACAGCAAGTCCATCCACGACTTCTGCAACTACATCGTCACCAACCACATCAGAAACAACCAGTCAAACAACTAGTTCAACAGCAACAAGTCCATCCACAACTTCTGCAACTACATCATCACCAACAACATCAGCAACAACCAGTCAAACATCTAGTTCAACATCCACAAGTCCATCTACAACTTCTGCAACTACATCATCACCAACAACGAGTCAAACATCTAGTTTAACAACAATAAGTCCATCCACAACTTCTGTAACTACATCGTCACCAACCACATCAGCCACAACCATTCAAACATCAAGTTCAACAACAAGTCCATCCACAACTTCAGCAACTACATCGTCACCAACCACATCAGCAACAACCAGTCAAACATCTAGTTCAACAGCAACAAGTCCATCCACAACTTCAGCAACTACATCGTCACCAACCACATCAGCAACAACCAGTCAAACATCAAGTTCAACAACAAGTCCATCCACAACTTCTGCAACTACATCGTCACCAACAACATCAGCAACAACCAGTCAAACATCAAGTTCAACAACAAACAAGTCCATCCACAACTTCTGCAACTACATCGTCACCAACCACATCAGCAACAACCAGTCAAACATCAAGTTCAACAACAAGTCCATCCACAAGTTCTGCAACTACAACATCACCGACCACATCAGCAACAACCAGTGAAACATCAAGTTCAACAACAAGTCCATCCACAAGTTCTGCAACTACATCATCACCAACAACATCAGCAACAACCAGTCAAACATCTAGTTCAACATCCACAAGTCCATCTACAACTTCTGCAACTACATCATCACCAACCAAATCAGCAACAACCAGTCAAACATCAAGTTCTACAACAAGTCCATCCACAAGTTCTGCAACTACATCATCACCAACAACATCAGCAACAACCAGTCAAACATCTAGTTCAACATCCACAAGTCCATCTACAACTTCTGCAACTACATCATCACCAACAACCAGTCAAACATCTAGTTCAACAACAACAAGTCCATCCACAACTTCTGTAACTACATCGTCACCAACCACATCAGCCACAACCATTCAAACATCAAGTTCAACAACAAGTCCATCCACAACTTCTGCAACTACAACGTCACCAACCACATCAGCAACAACCAGTCAAACATCAAGTTCTACAACAACAGGTCCATCCACAACTTCAGCAACTACATCGTCACCAACCACATCAGCAACATCCAGTCAAACATCAAGTTCAACCTCAACAAGTCCCTCCACAACTTCTGTAACTACATCGTCACCAACCACATCAGCAACAACCAGTCAAACATCAAGTTCTACAGCAACAAGTCCATCTACAACTTCTGCAACTACATCGTTACCAACCACATCAGCCACAACCATTCAAACATCAAGTTCAACAGGAACAAGTCCATCCACAACTTCAGCAACTACATCGTCACCAACCACATCAGCAACAACCAGTGAAACATCTAGTTCAACAGCAACAAGTCCATCCACAACTTCAGCAACTACATCGTCACCAACCACATCAGCAACAACCAGTCAAACATCAAGTTCAACAGCAACAAGTCCATCCACAACTTCTGCAACTACATCGTCACCAACCACATCAGCAACAACCAGTAACACGTCTAGTTCAACAGCAACAAGTCCATCTACAACTTCTGCTACTACATCGTCACCAACCACATCAACAACAACCAGTCAAACATTAAGTTCAACAGCAACAAGTCCATCCACAACTTCTGCAACTACATCGTCAGCAACCACATCAGCAATAACCAGTCAAACATCAAGTTCTACAACAACAAGTCCCTCCACAACTTCTGCAACTACATCGTCACCAACCACATCAGCAACAACCAGTCAAACATCAAGTTCTACAGCAAGTCCATCCACGACTTCTGCAACTACATCGTCACCAACCACATCAGAAACAACCAGTCAAACAACTAGTTCAACAGCAACAAGTCCATCCACAACTTCAGCAACTACATCGTCACCAACCACATCAGCAACAACCAGTCAAACATCTAGTTCAACAGCAACAAGTCCATCCACAACTTCAGCAACCACATCGTCACCAACCACATCAGCAACAACCAGTCAAACATCAAGTTCAACAGCAACAAGTCCATCCACAACTTCTGCAACTACATCGTCACCAACCACATCAGCAACAACCAATAAAACGTCTAGTTCAACAGCAACAAGTCCATCTACAACTTCTGCTACTACATCGTCACCAACCACATCAACAACAACCAGTCAAACATCTAGTTCAACAGCAACAAGTCCATCCACAACTTCAGCAACTACATCGTCACCAACCATATCACCAACAACCAGTCACACAACTAGTTCAACAGCAACAAGTCCATCCACAACCTCTGCAACTACATCGTCACCAACCACATCAGCAACAACCAGTCAAACATCAAGTTCAACAGCAACAAGTCCATCCACAACTTCTGCAACTACATCGTCAGCAACCACATCAGCAATAACCAGTCAAACATCAAGTTCTACAACAACAAGTCCCTCCACAACTTCTGCAACTACATCGTCACCAACCACATCAGCAACAACCAGTAAAACAACTAGTTCAACAGCAACAAGTCCATCCACAACTTCTACAACTACATCGTCACCAACCACATCAGCAACAACCAGTCAAACATCAAGTTCAACAGCAACAAGTCCATCCACAACTTCTGCAACTACATCATCACCAACAACATCAGCAACAACCAGTCAAACATCTAGTTCAACATCCACAAGTCCATCTACAACTTCTGCAACTACATCATCACCAACAACGAGTCAAACATCTAGTTTAACAACAATAAGTCCATCCACAACTTCTGTAACTACATCGTCACCAACCACATCAGCCACAACCATTCAAACATCAAGTTCAACAACAAGTCCATCCACAACTTCTGCAACTACAACGTCACCAACCACATCAGCAACAACCAGTCAAACATCAAGTTCTACAACAACAGGTCCATCCACAACTTCAGCAACTACATCGTCACCAACCACATCAGCAACATCCAGTCAAACATCAAGTTCAACCTCAACAAGTCCCTCCACAACTTCTGTAACTACATCGTCACCAACCACATCAGCAACAACCAGTCAAACATCAAGTTCTACAGCAACAAGTCCATCTACAACTTCTGCAACTACATCGTTACCAACCACATCAGCCACAACCATTCAAACATCAAGTTCAACAGGAACAAGTCCATCCACAACTTCAGCAACTACATCGTCACCAACCACATCAGCAACAACCAGTCAAACATCTAGTTCAACAGCAACAAGTCCATCCACAACTTCAGCAACTACATCGTCACCAACCACATCAGCAACAACCAGTCAAACATCTAGTTCAACAGCAACAAGTCCATCCACAACTTCAGCAACTACATCGTCACCAACCACATCAGCAACAACCAGTCAAACATCAAGTTCAACAGCAACAAGTCCATCCACAACTTCTGCAACTACATCGTCACCAACCACATCAGCAACAACCAGTAACACGTCTAGTTCAACAGCAACAAGTCCATCTACAACTTCTGCTACTACATCGTCACCAACCACATCAACAACAACCAGTCAAACATTAAGTTCAACAGCAACAAGTCCATCCACAACTTCTGCAACTACATCGTCAGCAACCACATCAGCAATAACCAGTCAAACATCAAGTTCTACAACAACAAGTCCCTCCATAACTTCTGCAACTACATCGTCACCAACCACATCAGCAACAACCAGTCAAACATCAAGTTCTACAGCAAGTCCATCCACAACTTCTGCAACTACATCGTCACCAACCACATCAGCAACAACCAGTCAAACAACTAGTTCAACAGCAACAAGTCCATCCACAACTTCAGCAACTACATCGTCACCAACCACATCAGCAACAACCAGTCAAACATCTAGTTCAACAGCAACAAGTCCATCCACAACTTCAGCAACCACATCGTCACCAACCACATCAGCAACAACCAGTCAAACATCAAGTTCAACAGCAACAAGTCCATCCACAACTTCTGCAACTACATCGTCACCAACCACATCAGCAACAACCAATAAAACGTCTAGTTCAACAGCAACAAGTCCATCTACAACTTCTGCTACTACATCGTCACCAACCACATCAACAACAACCAGTCAAACATCTAGTTCAACAGCAACAAGTCCATCCACAACTTCAGCAACTACATCGTCACCAACCACATCACCAACAACCAGTCACACAACTAGTTCAACAGCAACAAGTCCATCCACAACTTCAGCAACCACATCGTCACCAACCACATCAGCAACATCCAGTCAAACATCAAGTTCAACCTCAACAAGTCCCTCCACAACTTCTGTAACTACATCGTCACCAACCACATCAGCAACAACCAGTCAAACATCAAGTTCTACAGCAACAAGTCCATCTACAACTTCTGCAACTACATCGTTACCAACCACATCAGCCACAACCATTCAAACATCAAGTTCAACAGGAACAAGTCCATCCACAACTTCAGCAACTACATCGTCACCAACCACATCAGCAACAACCAGTCAAACATCTAGTTCAACAGCAACAAGTCCATCCACAACTTCAGCAACTACATCGTCACCAACCACATCAGCAACAACCAGTAACACGTCTAGTTCAACAGCAACAACTCCATCTACAACTTCTGCTACTACATCGTCACCAACCACATCAACAACAACCAGTCAAACATTAAGTTCAACAGCAACAAGTCCATCCACAACTTCTGCAACTACATCGTCAGCAACCACATCAGCAATAACCAGTCAAACATCAAGTTCTACAACAACAAGTCCCTCCACAACTTCTGCAACTACATCGTCACCAACCATATCAGCAACAACCAGTCAAACATCAAGTTCTACAGCAAGTCCATCCACAACTTCTGCAACTACATCGTCACCAACCACATCAGCAACAACCAGTCAAACAACTAGTTCAACAGCAACAAGTCCATCCACAACTTCAGCAACTACATCGTCACCAACCACATCAGCAACAACCAGTCAAACATCTAGTTCAACAGCAACAAGTCCATCCACAACTTCAGCAACCACATCGTCACCAACCACATCAGCAACAACCAGTCAAACATCAAGTTCAACAGCAACAAGTCCATCCACAACTTCTGCAACTACATCGTCACCAACCACATCAGCAACAACCAATAAAACGTCTACTTCAACAGCAACAAGTCCATCTACAACTTCTGCTACTACATCGTCACCAACCACATCAACAACAACCAGTCAAACATCTAGTTCAACAGCAACAAGTCCATCCACAACTTCAGCAACTACATCGTCACCAACCACATCACCAACAACCAGTCACACAACTAGTTCAACAGCAACAAGTCCATCCACAACCTCTGCAACTACATCGTCACCAACCACATCAGCAACAACCAGTCAAACATCAAGTTCAACAGCAACAAGTCCATCCACAACTTCTGCAACTACATCGTCAGCAACCACATCAGCAATAACCAGTCAAACATCAAGTTCTACAACAACAAGTCCCTCCACAACTTCTGCAACTACATCGTCACCAACCACATCAGCAACAACCAGTAAAACAACTAGTTCAACAGCAACAAGTCCATCCACAACTTCTACAACTACATCGTCACCAACCACATCAGCAACAACCAGTCAAACATCAAGTTCAACAGCAACAAGTCCATCCACAACTTCTGCAACTACATCGTCAACAACCAGTGAAACATCAAGTTCAACAGCAACAAGTCCATCCACAAGTTCTGCAACTACATCGTCACCAACCACATCAACAACAACCAGTCAAACATCTAGTTCAACAGCAACAAGTC